>NC_083580.1:52095445-52342945 GCF_027579695.1 Neoarius graeffei
TATATATTTATTTTCACCTGAGGCCCACAGTTTCTGAAACTGTGGCTTTTTTTTTAACATATCCTCTCTTTGGGGTGTTTTTATATTCTAAGTTGCTGAGATGCTGCATAAAATATGAAACTTCCTTTTGTAAAAGTCTGACTTTTCCATTGATCAATACAAAGTGCTGAACACTTAGTAGTTCGGTTAAAGAAGATGCTCAGTTATACAGTTCATTAATAAAAGATGTGCATCCTCAGTTTCTCTCAACTTCCTGTGTGAATTGAAGGAGGTCCAACTTTCCACTGAGTGGCAATGTAAAGGTGGTTTTCAATAAAAAAAATCCATCATCAGCACCAAGGAAAACACATTATATATTGCTTTAGACATCATCACCACCTCATTCCAGAAACAGTCTTGTGAATCATCAGGTTATTGACTGTCCTGTGCTTTGATTTATCACCACTTCTGAGTCTGAGGACATATTCGCCAAATAGTTAAAAAATAAAGTGCCTTTGCTGCTATGGAATTTCACTATACAAATGGTTCAGGAACACACCAATGTTAGTTGTGGAACATGCTGAAATGGTAGAATGAAACAAATAATAAATCATTGTATATGGTGCTGTTATAGTAAAATATTGAGTGACAGGGTGATGTGATGGAGTTACTTTTACCACCAGCAGTTGATAATATTCCTATAGCAGCATGTCTATAAGTGTTTTATTCCTCTCATGCTTATACTGTAGGCAGCGGCGGCGACAGTGGCAGTAGCGCATGTCCGCGTATCCGAATCCTCCTTAATTGGCCAGTGCTCCCGAAGTGGTAAATGGTGAGCGGTGATGGCAATACATAAGGTGACTTTTGAAATCCAGATGAGATTGGAAGAGTTAAAGACAATGCATGCAAGGAATCTGGACAAGCTATGGATTCTGAAGGCGCTCCTTCCTTCATCGCCATCTCTCCTCATTGTTCCATCTTCAGTTTTCCTCCATCTTATCAACTCCGTTGCTGATTATCTTTTTCCAGAACGGGCATTGTGAAGCTAAATGTTCCCAGGTCTTGTGGTTGATGCTGCAGAGGGTCATGGTCTTCTTCATTTGGTCATGGCAGTGTCGTTTTGGTGCTCCTCTAGGCCTTGTTCTGTGTTCCAATTCACTAAAAAGGATGTTTTTAGGGAGTCGGGTATCCTCCATGAGGCAGACAAGTCCCACCCAATGCAGCTGATGCTTGGCGACATTTGTTTCGATGCTGGCAAGTCCAGTTCTTCGTAACACCTCATCTTTAGTAACCTGATCCTCCTACTTGACTTTCAGGATGGTTCTCAGCTTTCTTTGCTGGAATTGTTTGAGCTTCTTCAGGTCTCACCAATACAGGACCCATGTTTGACAACCGTAATACCAAGTGTAGGAGGAAAGCTGTTAGCTGTGAATTGTTTAAAGTGACACAAGTCGATGTATTAAAAAGATGAATAGTACACTGTGGAGCTAGAATAACCCCTAGATACTTGAAATCACATGCTGTATTGCCCGCTGCCTCATGCCTGTGAAGGAGAATGAGCTGGAAAAACACCACGTGCTAATGTTTACACTTGGGTACGGAAATGGCTGAAGTTTATTCTCATTATAATTTTATAATGAGCGAGGTCGCAACAAGCATGGCAGAACCGGCAGCCTCCAACACATTAGCGAGCACTCAAGAGCCTTCAAGCTCACAGGTGCATTTAGCTTTGGAATATTTATTCATATTTATTTAATCTTTTATTAAAAAGTTCAAGTTTTCATGATGTTTCTCAAAGTGCAAACTCTTATCACTCACCTGTCCAGCAGCATCTTGGCAAAGTTGGCATCAGATACCGCATTTGTTTTTGCCTTTTCGGACCTCTATTGAGAAAGCTGGCCAGCAATATTCACTCGGCTTGTCTGCCGTGTTTTTTCCCCTCTCTTTTCTGGTGCATCTTGCCTCTGACAATGCCAGATACTTCCTTAAAATCATCAGGGTTTTTTTCTCAATTTAGGAGTCTTCGTTCCACCATGTTTGCTGTGGCTCCAGTCGCAACCCCGACCCATGCATGACTTCACGTGACTTTTCCGAACTGGCTGCCAAGCAGTTTGTAAACAGACTAACACGTGGTTAGGACGCCCCGCATTAAGAAATAAAATGTATTGAAACAAGATGATGCATACCAGCTATGGGGATGGATATCAGCTCAAACAATTCAGAAAGGAGAGTGGATTAAATGATTCCTGAACCAGCACATTGACCTGTGTCACTTTAAGATGATTCCCACTTTGCGAGGGTGGAACACACACTTTGTAGATGGGTCTTTCCCGGCGGCTCAACAGTAGCTGAGACATGCCAGATCCGAAGTCCACTGCTGCAATGGACTGCCGGATGCTCCAAGATGCAGAGTCTACCTTTCAAGATGGGTACTCGTAGCCAGCCCAACTGGCATCTTCACATGTGTCCATACTACCACAACGATTACTGACAATTACAATTATGTATTGTACAACAGTTACTTCCAGTCCACGAATTTGGTTAGAGAAGCAGCGTTCCAAGAGTGATGATAACTGTGTATTGGTCTTGACCAACCCAGGCTGTGTACTGTCTAGCCTGGGGTTAGCCATTTGAGTTCTCTATTTAGTTGTACTTTGTATGATTGGTTTGTTTCCTTGGCTGTTTGCTGAGTATTGGTACTTCAACAGAATATTACACTAAGTATTACTGTCAACTGTTCAGTTGACACTAGAACTTTTTTGTCTAGAAGTTCAGCAATTCATGTACTTCATGGACTTTTGCACTCATTGTATGTCACTCTGGAATAGAGCGTCTGCTACCAGTAAATGCCATGAAATGTAACGTAACAGGTATTGCCAGGCAAAACAAACCTTGCCCGGCAGCACTTATTTTATACCTACATGTTGATAATGGTAATATTTCTCAATCATCAGCTGTCAGGTCATAGTCCTATGAAAATCCATGACCTTGAATTTGACATTTCAAAGTCATTCAAGGTCAAAGGTCATGGTGCCAAATGAAAACCCATATGGCACTTCCTATAAATTGATAATGGTAAGTCTACCATCAACCGTTTAAGTTACAGCCCTCTGAAAATCCGTGACCTTGAGTTTGACCTTTCAAGGTCACTCAAGGTCAAAGATCATGGTGCCAAATGAAAGGCCATATGGGAGTTCCTATATGCTTGTAATAGTAAACATCTGTCTATCGACAACTGTTTGAGTTAGAATGGAAAATGTTATTTTGGCTGAAAGGTTGACCTTTCCGGTGACCCTGACCTTCACCTTGACCCGACTACCACCAAACTTTTATTCAGGTAAATCTATGCACCATTGCCCACCTACTCTGAAAATTTTAAGTCAATCAGTGCAACCGTCTAAACGCAAGCTTGTTAACAGTCACACAAACAAACAAACCGCACTGATTACAATACCTCGCCCCGCTTACTCCGTCGTGGGGGAAATAATGATATTTTCTCTAACAGTACTGGTCCAATTCACTGTCTCTCACTCTGCTTGTCTGCGTTCGCTACATAAAATTCCAATTCTAGTAATAGTTCGTTACACTCGTTAACTGTTACTACACTTACTATGGGCTGTCAGTCAATCTGTGTGTTGACATGACAACAGGCAATGCTCTATCCAGCTGTGGTTTCTTAGAGAACTATTTTTGTTGAGTGAGAAAAAATAAACAAAATATTTGGCCATATGTCGGAACTGTCAGTTACTCTCTATTAATTTCTTGTTTATAGTTTTTTGCTGTTATACTGAATGATTTGGCCATAGCTAAACCACAAGTAGTCAGTTTCAGCATAACAGTACAGTGAGTAATATATATTACTAATATATAATTTAAATGTTTAGATTTTAGCATTTGAATCTGAACAGCATTTCGTCTGAGTAACAAATGTGGTACAGAGAAAAGTTAACCCATCTCATCTCATTATCTGTAGCCACTTTATCCTGTCCTACAGGGTTGCAGGCAAGCTGGAGCCTATCCCAGCTGACTACGGGCAAAAGGCAGGGTACACCCTGGACAAGTCGCCAGGTCATCGCAGGGCTGACACAGACAACCATTCACACTCACACCTACGGTCAATTTAGAGTCACCAGTTAACCTAACCTGTATGTCTTTGGACTGTGGGGGAAAACGGAGCACCCAGAGGAAACCCACGTGGACAACATGCAAACTCCGCACAGAAAGGCCCTCGCCAGCCACAGGGCTCGAACCCGGACCTTCTTGCTGTGAGGCGACAGTGCTAACCACTACACCACCATGCCGCCCAAGTTATAACCCTTTTGTTAAAATTAAAAAAAACAACAACAACACCAAACTCGCATTTTGACATCTGTCCTTTTGTGTGATTTGTACTTTGATTAGACAACATATGCTTGGTCTATCAACTTAGTTTCTCCTCCAAAGACATTTTAGCAGAAAAATGATAAATACGTAATCCATTTCGTTCACGTTCATTACGCCTGCGACTGAGTCCATAATTACTACCGGTGACATTTTATGGAAACGTTACCAAAGTGAGCTAGAATATACACTCACTTGCCACTTTATTAGGAACACCCATACACCTGCAGTTTTATGCCGTTCCCTAATCAGCCAATCCCTTCACAGCAGCACAATGCATAAAATCATGCAGATACAAATCAAGAGCTTCAGTGAATGTTCCCTTCAAGCATCAGAATGGGAAAAATTGTGATCTCTGTGACTTTCACTGTGGCATGGGTGTTAGTGCCAGATGGACTGGTTTGAGTATTTCAGAAACTGCTGATCTCCTGGGGTTTTCACACACAACAGTCTCTAGAGTTTACACAGAATGGTGCAAAAAACAACAAACACTGAGTGAGCGACAGTTCTGTGGGTGGAAACATCTTGTTGATAAAAGAGGTCAGAGGAAAAGGGTCAGGGGTAGGTTTCCCGAGAACATTGCCCTTTAGTGCTAAATAGTGAGTTTAAAGATGCTCTTAAGCAGTGAACGTTGTCTCTGTACATGGATTTCCCAAACTCACTCGTAAGAAGGAAAAGCTTCTTTGCAATGCACGTCCCCAATATAGGCATTAGTAGTTGCTAAATCCAGTCGATGAGGTCATATGGTGTTTGTTTTTAACCAAAAAACAATGAAATATAAAGCGTCAAAATATATATATTTGGTATCATCGTTAAACATTACATATATAAGGTGTTAATTAATAATTGAAAATATTGTACATTTTTGGAAAGTAAATTTTTTTATTCTAAGCATGTTTCATTAAATGAACAAATGTTCACATGAAAGAATGAGCAAATAATCAGCTAAATAATTCAGTAAATGTATTATATATAATGTGTTCTATAGCTGATAGCCAACAAGGCGAGGAGCATCGAGCTGATTATAAGCCATGTACAATGAGATTGAGTGGAATAACTCATTCTATCCACATTTACTGGATTTTGAGAAAGGGAGCATTTTTTTTGCAAATTTGATAAATAAAAACTTTATAAAAAAACGTCCAGCAAAATCATTTCCACTTAGAATGTAAAGAAACTGGCAAAATGAGAGTAGCAATTTGTGAAAAATGCTATAATAATTCTTGAAAAATAAAGAAGATACATTCTTACCATCAAATACTTTTATTCCATATTTTGTTGCTTTTTTTGTATTTTGGGGTTTTCTTCAGGGTTTTTTGGCGGTTCGCAAACCAACTTAAAGGTGCATTACTACCACCAACTGGGTTGGAGTGTGGAACAGGAGATGGGGGGAACAACAAAAAAAACTATATTATTTTAGCTATTTCTATTTCTTTTAAATACTTGCTAAGAAAGTGATATATCTGACTTGATATATCCACCATTTTGTTTTTCTCTACTCATATGAGCTGATAGTGTAGAAGTAGAGTAGCCAATCAGAGCACACAATTGCTCATATCTAGTTAATGTGGATAGGATAAATATATACATATATTCTATCTACATTCACTGGATATGAGCAATCACATGCTCTGATTGGCTACTCTACTACTAGAATATCAGCTCATATACCATGAGTAGAGAAAAACAAAATGGTGGAGCATGTTGCTGAACCAACCAAGGACGAAATAAAAACTCTACTCGAAAACAAAACCCCAAAAATTATCAAGTATTTAAAAGAAACAGAAATAGATAAAGGGCGGCACGGTGGTGTAGTGGTTAGCGCTGTCGCCTCACAGCAAGAAGGTCCTGGGTTCGAGCCCCGGGGCCGGCGAGGGCCTTTCTGTGTGGAGTTTGCATGTTCTCCCCGTGTCCGCGTGGGTTTCCTCCGGGTGCTCCGGTTTCCCCCACAGTCCAAAGACATGCAGGTTAGGTTAACTGGTGACTCTAAATTGACCGTAGGTGTGAATGTGAGTGTGAATGGTTGTCTGTGTCTATGTGTCAGCCCTGTGATGACCTGGCGACTTGTCCAGGGTGTACCCCGCCTTTCGCCCGTAGTCAGCTGGGATAGGCTCCAGCTTGCCTGCGACCCTGTAGAACAGGATAAAGCGGCTAGAGATAATGAGAAATAGATAAAAGAATATAGTTTTGTTTTATGTTTTTTTTTCCCCAATATCTCCTGTTCCACGCTCCAGCCCAGTCGGTAGCAGTAATGCACCTTTAAGTCAGTTTGCTAACCGCCAAAAAAAACCTAAAGAAAAAAGATAAAGAAGAAAACCCAAAAAAAGACAAAAAAGCAACAAAATATAGAATAAAAGTATTTGATGGTAAGAACATATCTTTTTTTATTTTTCAAGAATTATTATAATAGCATTTTTCACAAATTGCTACTATAATTTTGCTGGTTTGTTTACATTCTCAGTGGAAATAATTGTCAGACGTTTTGGATAAAGTTTTTATTTATCAAATTTGCAAAAAATTAAAATACTTTGTTTCTCAAAATCCAGTGAATGTGGATAGAATAAAACAGTTATTCCACTCAATCTCGTTGTACATGGCTTATAGCCAACTCAGTGCTCAGTGCTCATCAGCTATCAGCTCATGTACAACTCGATTTCGTGGAACATATACACAATATATATATATATATATATATATATATATATATATATATATATATATATATATTGTTAGAGGTGCAGAAATGTCTCATTTATGTGTATTCAGACCAGGATAGTTCGATAGTTCACTTGCTTTGGTCTGAACCAAATGTTTTTTTTATTTTTTCATTTTGGTGCGGTTCGCTTTCACACTGTACATTTTAGTAAGCGGACCAAAATCTGTCAAAGCCACGCGCCCTGAGGTCGTTCAGCTATTGGTCAGAGACGACACGCACACAAAGCGTTAAGTTCAAAAGTAGTCATGGAGGCTTTCCGTGCTGTTATTCTTTTTAATGTCATCAAAGCTATGTTTTTTTCAGTTTTTACTGTTTTCACAATTGTGCGATTACTATGCTGTTGTACAAGTAATTTATCAACGACGACAACAAAGGGCAAGGCGGCTACGGAGGATAGCGCTGATGAGCGCACATCATGTTGTGACAGTTCTGGCTCTTCACGCAAGACGGAGGAGGTATGTGTCAGGATATTCGCCTTATCCATCGTAATAGATGAATTTCTGTTTTGCGTCGCTAGTACCGCCACTTTTTGAAAGAATGTCCCTGATTTTAATGTAGGTCTGACGGAGTTTCTTCACTTTTAGCCGACATTGTTCTGGGGAGCGCGTGAACCCCTTCTCCTTCATTTTCTCACTGAATACAGCAAACACGTCAGCATTTTTGTGTGTTCTCTCCAAAAGCTCAGATATGTGGACATCTGCCCATATATCCACAAGGGTACGCGTTTCTTCCTCGGCCCACGTTTGCCCCCTACTCATTTTTTGTACTCTGTAGTCTAGCCTACTACTGGTCTGAATGACTGAACAACTGTTGTAAGGTTCCCTTGACAACCGAAACAGTGTTTGCACTTTGCGGTGGAGTGTCAAGACTCTGTTTCCCATAATGCTCGACAAACGACGGAAGCTCCCGAGGTACAAAAAAGCAAAACTGTCAGATTAGGTCCAGTCTGCTTTCACACCTCCAAAAGGTCCGCACCAGGATTCCTTTGGTCTGGATCGAATCCCACCTTGCAGCTTGGTCTCGGTCCGCTTGTTTGGTCCGGACCAGAGTTCGGTGGTTTGTATTCAGACCAACCCAAAAGGTCCGGACCAAGGGAAATTTGGTTTGTTTGGTCGTTTGGTCCGGACCAAACAACGTAGGTGTGAATACGCCCTAAATGAGATAATCACTTGCCCAGTGTGGCGATATCAAATGTGACTTTACAATATCCATACGCAATTCCATAACATACTGAAATATATTCATAATGTTTTTCATATATTTATTTAATAATTAACTCAATATACTTGCAATGTACAAGAAAAATAATTTAACACCAGCAGCAGATTCAACGCCAGTTCCCGTCTGTTGACTGTGAGAGTCCCTCAGAGACGCATGCGCATTCTGTGTATTCAGCTGTGAGATGCTCTTTGTTGTGAAAGAGTGGTCCAGGTCCGTTGTAAGTTCAGAGCAAACTAAAGGACTACTTTGGTTATGATGTTCTTCGGGAAAACCACGTTAGCTTGACAATGGATGTTAAGAGGTAATTAAAGATGCTCTTAGCCTTAAGAGGCTTTCAGGAAACCCACCCCAGATTGATTCGATGTTGAACATCTGCCAGGAAGGATATAGCAACTCACAGCAACTCTTCACAACCATGATGAACAGAAAAGCATCTCAGCATGCAACAGCAGAAGACCATATTGGGTTCCACTTCTGCCAGCCAAGAACAGGAATCTTCGAGTCAAGAACAGGTTCCTATTAAAGTGGCCAGTGAGTGTATTAGTCCATTGGAGCTCAAAATTGGCGTGCATGTCACACTGTATAGTCACGTAACATAACTGTTGCTGATTGGCTTCATGACTCTACAGTAGAGAGCATCTCTGCCTATAACACTGGGCTCATAACAGTTAGCCCACAGCCTGTGTGTTGCTGTTAAACTCTGTTTCAAACAATCACAAATAATCCTCTTTAAAACGTTTGTTGACCACAGATAAGATGTAGATGTCCAAAATGAAACCTTATACTGATTTTTCTTTTACCTTTGAAAGATGGGGGCACTTAATCCTGCTATCCCAGTGATACAAGCCGCCCCTGGTTGTGTCATACATTTGATCCATTTTTAGTTACATTTTTATGTTGTGGAACACTGATGAAACAAGTCAGTTTCTGTCATTACTTACATTTAAAACAGTTGCTCCCTCAAGATCCTCAATTTTTTTCTCTCTCATGAAGGAAAAACACAGCTTTTCATGTTAGTGAGTGAACTATAAACTCACCACAGCTTCAACTCTAAAGCGTGGCCACTAGAGACTCTTTCCATAAATGCTAAATAAACATGTCCTTACAGAAATTTCAACATATCAACAGTTACACGTGGTTTTCTGATCCATTTTTGTGAAGAGTCCGCCAGAAACGTCTGTACGAATAAGCTGTAACTACTGACACCACTGTCAGAACTGCTGTTATAGAAAATTACTCAACACCTTCTGACCAGTCTGAATCCAGAATACAAAAGCGCTGTGGGATAATGAATATTAATGAACATGGGGAGGTGGGACTCAGTGAGTTGAGCTGGTGGAAAAAGGCTCTGTAACAGTTTATTAAATGGTCTAGATGGTGTTTAAATATTTTCTTTAAAAAAAAAACAGATTGAAAACCTTTTATGATAAGACAAAAGCACACACACACACATCAGGTTGAGTCCTGTCGTTAATTTAACACCACAACCTACGGCTATGAAACAGTTTATGAGCTTTGTAATTTGGAAACAAAGGCTGTAAACATGAGAAATAGGGAACAGCACAGTACTTTTACTCTGATTGATCCTAAATACAGACTCATTACAGCTATTCCCTCACAGCTAGTTATAACAGTCTTCTTTTTCTCGATGCATTGCTTTGCATAACATACACCAATCAGCCATAACATTATGACCACTGACAGGTGAAGAGAATAACATTGATCATCTCATTACAATGGCACCTGTCAATGGGTAGGATATATTCAGCAGCAAGAGAACAGTCAGTTCATGAAGATGTACTGGAAGCAGGAAAAATGGGCAAGCGTAAGGATCTGAGCAACTTTGACAAGGGCCCAATTGTGATAGCTAGATGACTTAGTCTGAGCATCTCCAAAATGGTACCGGTACATCTTGTGGGTTGTTCCCGGTATGTAGTGGTTAGTACCTACTAGGGCTGTAACGATTTGAATTGAGGACCACAATGGAAATGTGTATTTTAATGCTTTTTGTGTCATCCTCAGCGATATGTACATGTATGTTTTTATCATATATATTTATATTGCCAAATAAAATCAAACGATACACCCAACTCACGATTCGATTCGTATTGCGATTTTTGACCCACGATTCGATACGCCCACGATTTTTTTTAAATGTTTTTTTTTAAGTAGTAAATTTGACTTATTAACATTTACTTACTTACATTAACTATTTAATAACAAATAATTCAGACCACTGCAGAGAATGAGTAATATGTATGCAAAAATGAACAAATGTATATCCAAAGATTGTTTTATTTCTCAAAATAATACTGTTGAGCCGGAAGCTCTGTTTTTTTCGGTTCTGAAAAAGTCATTTTTCCAAATCGTGTAAATCCGTTAAGATTTTTTTTTGGGGGGGTGGCTCTCTCACTGTCTCACTCTCATAGGGCCAATGATTTTCTGTGATCGCGGAAAACAGATGGAAATTACGGAATTTTTATGGTGAAACATTGCTCGCGTGTCAAAATGTAACTGCCGCAGAAGGCTTCCGCCCAAGCAGACATGCCTTCAGTGTTGCCAGATATTGCTAACGTTTTCCACCCCAAAATATGTTCAAAACCAGCCAAAAAGCACCTAAACCTGCCCAATCTGGCAACACTGCATGCCTTTCCGGTCAAGTGATTGGCTTGTGGCACACCTAGCCAGCCAATGAACTGTTTGTTTACAGATTCGCTCCCCGCGTCGCAACCAGAATGGCGATCGCTTAAAAGAAATGAATGCTCTGCCAGTGGCGAGTGTGGACGTTGCGTGACTCGCAGAAGATTGTCGCAGGTCGGCGAAAAAACAACTTACTAATAGATATTAAAAAATAAGAGTAATTTAAGTAAGTTTAAAATGTAATTTAAATAAAAAGTAAAGTATTCATAAATTGAAGTTTGGAAGCGCCTCTGTTTTTGGGCTGAGGAGAAGTCTGAAAGGGTGTACCGCGATTCTGCCTTCTTGTATCGCGATACGGATCGTGGCTCTGCGTATTGCGATTTCGATACGCATATCGTTACAGCCCTAGTACCTACCAAAAGTGGTCTGTGAGAAGGAGGGCTTCTCCACCCCCCACCTCACGCCAGGATTGGCCACAACAGGAAGAAAACTAAGGCTACTTAAAGTATAACGTAAAACAGATGCGAGTTTATTTCCAGTGCAAACAGTAAATACAAAAATAGGAAAACAAAAACTAAGAAAAAACACAAAACAAAACCAGCCTCAATCAGGCAACACAAATATAACTACAACAAAAGACTTTTTAAAATACAAAACTCAGTATGCACTTCTCTGCACCTACTTCTGTTACACAGCCTCACAGCAAGCATGTGTCCTCCTGCACCTCTCTCTCTACAATGAACACTCCTGCCCCTTTTAAAGGGTTCACAATCAAGAGTAACGCTGCTTGGACAGTCAGCACCCAATAGAAACATCCCATTACACCAACACTCAAAAAACAGTTAAAAACACATTTAGTTAAACCTACACAATACCACCATATACCCCAGACATATTAGAAAACACATACACCACATTAAATTCAATACATATTAAATAAAGCCACCCAACAATAATTACAAAACACTACATCACCATTTCAACCAAGTTCCCGCCACTGCACCGGAACAGTGGTTAAAACATTGGTTCCGGAAGGGCTCCGGTTTCCCCCCCCGGCCCGGATTGTTGTTGCACCAGGTACAATGGTGAGTGGAAATGTTTGTTGTGTGGTAAAACTATTGTGTGGCGAGTGGAATATGACGCGAGACAATGGGTACCTGCGCTATTCGCGATGATGGTAAATAACTGTTAAACTGAGGAATATGTGTCTGTTGCGTGTGTGTAGCGTGTGTGTGATCTCGCGCTAACCGTGCTAAAAAGCAAATTCCAATACATGGAAGAGATGCCAACAGGTGCGCATCGGCTGTGTCTGTGTGTGTGTGTGTGTGTGTGTGTGTGTGTGTGTGTGTGTTGGAAGGTGTCTGTGAGTGTCGGGAAGACATGTCTCTGGCGTTTCTGTGAAAAATGCAACTACCACCCCTCGTCATTTTTCACATGGTCCAAGAAAGGACAACCGGTAAACTAGTTTAATTTACACAATATAATGGTTTAACAGCTGTAGCGTAGTTTGGGGGGGGGGGCATCGGCGCCAAAAACCCAGGGCCTCACCACTAGGGGGGGCCCCTGCCAATCACCGGACGTGCTGGTCAAACTTTATTTACACTATGTGCCTGCGCCGGTGGCGTCTACACATAACGTGGAATATGGTGATATAATTATTCTATTTTCTGTGACGAGACAGCTTATATCAAGGTAAGACACACTAGGCCTACTGGCACTGACATAGGCTTATGGCTTGTTTATGCGTACCCTCCAGATTCTGAAGTTGCCCCTGCGCAGTGGTCCATGCTGCTCAGGATTCTAATGCTATGGTTACTCAAACAAAGAATGAATCTGCTAGCTGAGTTGTGGTGTGGTGATGGTACGGTTTTCTTAGCAGTGTTAAAACAAGTATGAGGCGGTTTAAATCCGGCGCACGTAAAAGGAGAGAAAGATTAGAGGAGCAACAGAGGAGAGATGCTGTGACTTCTAGCTGTGCTTTTTTTTGTATCGTATTTTGTATCGTATTTATTTGACTATCCCAATAAGCAGTGCGAAGGCTGAAAGGAGTTTTAGCCGACTGAAGCTCATAAAGAGTTTTTTACGATCAAACATGGGTGAGACGTGCTTGTCAGATTTGGCGCTGATCTGTATCGAGAGGGACATCGATGTGAATAAGGAAAGCGTTGTTGACAGATTTGCTAGTATGAAGGAGAGAAAGCTAAAGCTGAAACTAAATTAAATGTGTTAAGGCTGCCCTTTTTTGTTCAGTTGAGCCCACAGACGCAATCTTAATAATCAATCATTATGGGCATAGGCATTACTTTTTTTGATGGACATACAATACTTGTTTGATGGGCATACAATAATTTCCACCAAATGATATTTTGCCACTGGTTTGTACTTGTTTGCAATGCGCAGTTCCAGTGTGCTACGCAGTGCTGCAGAGTTCGAATGATATAATCACCCAGAGCGAGCTGTATGAATTATAATTGATGTGAAATAAAATTAAAGCCTGTTAGTTTGCACTTATTGTCATGCGTGAGTCTGTTGCTGAAGATTATGGTCGCATTTTCGAAATTGTAAAAATGCCTTTATCGCCGGTATTTTATTAGGCTATAGCCTAAGATATGGGTAGGGGGGCCTCTGAAACATCTACCGCCCCCCCGTCACAATACCCAAGCTACGCCCCTGTTTAACAGCTAGGCTAGCAAGTACATGAATGTAGCACTATGCTAATGTTATTCAGCTAACTAGTATTATTATTATTATCATTCAGCTTATTTTTTACACCGTTTTGATTGGCTGAGCAAACTGCAAATAACTGCCTCCCAATAATGGTCTACTCATGTGCAGTTACTTCACACTTTCGTATTTGAGTTCTATGAGATGTAAATAAAGCAGTGATTGCATATGATTTCTTTGTTATCATTTGACTCGTCACGCGAACTTCCATCCATTCATCCATCCATTATCCGTAACCGCTTATCCTGTGCAGGGTCATGGGCAAGCTGGAGCCTATCCCAGCTGACTGTGAGCGAGAGGTGGGGTACACCCTGGACAAGTCACCAGATCATCGCAGGGCTGACACATAGAGGCAAACAACCATTCACGCTCACATTCACACCTACGGTCAATTTAGAGTCACCAGTTAACCTAACCTGCATGTCTTTGGACTGTGGGGGAAACCGGAGCACCCGGAGGAAACCCACGCAGACACGGGGAGAACATGCAAACTCCGCACAGAAAGGCCCCTGTCGCCCACTGGGCTCGAAAGTAGAACCTTCTTGCTGTGAGGTGACAGTGCTAACCACTACGCCACCTCGTCACGCGAACTTCTCATCTCATTATCTCTAGCCGCTTTATCCTTCTACAGGGTCGCAGGCAAGCTGGAGCCTATCCCAGCTGACTACGGGCGAAAGGCGGGGTACACCCTGGACAAGTCGCCAGGTCATCACAGGGCTGACACATAGACAACCATTCACACTCACATTCACACCTACGGTCAATTTAGAGTCACCAGTTAACCTAACCTGCATGTCTTTGGACTGTGGGGGAAACCGGAGCACCCGGAGGAAACCCACGCGGACACGGGGAGAACATGCAAACTCCACACAGAAAGGCCCTCACCGGCCCCAGGGCTTGAACCCAGGACCTTCTTGCTGTGAGGCGACAGCGCTAACCACTACACCACCGTGCCGCCCACGCGAACTTTATAATCAGTATTTCAAAAAAATAATAATTTCAATGATAATTATTGAACTCGGTTTTCACAAAATATCATGATTTGTTAGTGTCTCACTAACACTAAGTATCACACAGGAACAATGTACACTAGCAAAGCTACATAATGATGTTCTGGACACACGTAGCCCGACATTAACATCAAACATAACAAAAGCATCAAAACAACTGGAAGTCATTAATTTCCGATGTGAACCCGCTTCTCTTGGTGGCAAGATAGTTGGCAGCACATCCTTGGCAGTGGGGATGTCAGAATAAAGCTGAAGTCCAGACAATTTTATGGTAATGAGCTATGACATGGTTCAGCAGCAACCAATCAGAATTTAGAAGTGCTCCACTCGAAAGAACCCTAGAATCACAGTTGTGTAAATTTTGTTTTCATTCAAACCGTTCCCAAGTAGCCTGCCATGGAGGAAAAATTGATAACTGCAGTGGAGGGTTTCTCCATTATTTATAATGTCCCCCTGTTTGCATACAGGGGCATGAATAATTTTTTTTTTTTTTAATGAAGCATGGACCACAGTGTCAAAAACTGCAGGTGGTTCAAGTGAGTTGGTGAAGTGCATAATATATTTTGTGAAAATAGGAGAGAACTGCATGCTAACTAATGCCATAGCATGCATAAGAGTGTCGCTGATTTTTACTTACATGGGTCGTGAATGATGCTGTCGAATGGGAGGTATTCCGAGACGAGAGGTGTATGCTGGATATGTTAAAATGAAAGCAGTCACTTTTGTTTGTTTGTTTGTTTGTTTGTTTGCAACATGGAAAAAAAACAAGTAAAAACAAAATTCTATCTGGTCTCCCTGGTGGTATTCTTAACCAATTGTTTTGAATGATTTTATTATTTTAATTATTTTAATTATTTGTAAATTACTTTATTAATTTATTGACTACTTTCACATTACACATAATGCTTTGTGTCTTGGGAGGTAACCAAAATATAAACAAAGTAAAACAACATGGCTTCACACACTGACAGTAATCTTTCGAATTTAACCCTAATCAGTACACTTGGGGTCCGTGCAGACCCCAGCACTACGTATTTTGTAATATTTTTTATGTTGCCAAATTTTTTTATCTGCGATATTAGGTACAGTAGTTGTCACTCACCAGGTTGTCACTCCACACACTACAGATTATTGCGCTGCACACATTTATAGCATTTCTATAATAGATTTTCATTTAGGGTCCATGTGGACCCCAGCCAGACTCTCTAATTTTCAGCTATTTTCAGCCACACTTTATTCAAACAATATATTCACAAACATTAACAGGATCCATTTCACTATTTTTGTATAGTTTGTTGCAGATACCAAGGAGGTTAAAAAAAAGGAGAGAGCTCTCAATTAGCACCTGCCGTGCGCCTTTGTTTTGCCCTGCTAGATCCTGCTGCGTTCCATTGTCCGCGCACCCTGGCAATGCTGCACTATCTGTGGCAACAATGTCAGCAGAGACCATTCTAGTCCAAGTGTTGGTTGTGATGAGTGTGTCTAAATATTGTGAGACATGCACTCTGATTTTTTTGTTCGAGTGAAATTTATGCTCATACCCACTTGAATTAATAGCCAAGTGATTTTTTGGCTGAAAAACTGCCCAACTGGACCTTAAGTTTCATGTTATTATCATGGGGTCCACCTGGACCCCAGTGCTCAATAGGGTAATTTTGATAAATCAGCCAAATATATACTTTACCTGTATATCTTTATTATATTTTCTTCTACCTTATTATCAACATAGCACTAGGATGTGACAACACCCTTCTGTAGCCTTGATGTAGCACAAAAATTTTTTGGAAAAAGTAAAGTAAATAAAAAATGAGAAAATATTGTGTATTTCTTTTGTCTTTGAATAAAACCACTACAGCCAGTAAAAAAAAAAAAAAAACTCTTTTTTTTTTCTGTGGACTTACAAGTTCGCATATCATTCAAACAAAATTTTGAGGCAGTTGTATACTGAATATAGATATAAAGTACATGAAATAATGTTGGGGTCCCTGTGGACACGAGGTGTACAGCTTAATCAGTCTGGGCATGTGTACCGGTGAGGGTTAAATCTCCCTAAAACCTTCAAAGAAGTGTCAAAACGAACTAAACCAAAGCTTAAAGAAATCTGCAAAGCCTTTTCTGTGGACTTCAAGAAATAATTCGATTAAAAAAAAAGTGCTTGTAAATATCATATCGAATGCTTTGTACATCTCTACTTCGGGTGACTGTCAGCAGCCTTCTTCATCTGTCAACATGGGGGTTCCAACAATTACTGACCTACAGAAGTTAAAAGATTGGTAGAAGAGCTTCGAAAGATCAATGCTAATCATAGAAGAATCCCCAGTGAAATCGTTTTTGCTGGGTGCTGGTTACAACAAGAAAGCCGTAAGAAAATACAAAAAACACTTCGTGCTTGAGAACACAAACAAGGAATTCACTCAGTCATGTAAGTGCTGTAAACACAGCAGAACTGTCAATTTTTTTTTTAAAGTTTAAGTTGAGTTTGATTTCCTTCACTCTGATTTTCCTCGAGCTCATATGCTACCAGATTATGACAATCTTTGGGCTGTTAGAGGAAGCTGTTAGGACTACAGGGTCAAATACTACGTTCGATCTACCGACAGAAACACTAAAAAGGGAAGGATGTGTAAGCTTACTGTGGCAGCGGGGGCGTGGTCAAGCACCGGTCTGTGACAGGAGGGCGGAGTTGGGGAAGGTAAGTGGCAGAATCGCTTCACCTGAGTGTGATTAATCTATGTTTTGTGTGTGTTCTCCCCAGTAAACCGGGCTATTTAAGGAGGGAGAGCGAGAGCAGAGGGTCTCTACAACCCGAGCACCGGAATGTGTGTGTGTGTGTGTCTGAGAGAGAAAACCGCTTCCGCTGAAAAGTGAGAATAAAACTGTTTTGCGAACTCAGTCTTTGTCCTGCCGTCCTCTGTGCTCCACCCACATCCAGCGAACATTTACAGTGGTGCCGAAACCTGGGATCGTGGAGCACCTGTCCTGCAGCCCCATGGAATCCTCCCCGTTCGCGGACTTGATCCACGCCCTCGCCACGGCTCAGCAGAGCCAGCACCAGGCACTCGTCACGCTCCGGAAGGAGCAGGAGCAGCGCTTCGAAGCCCTGGTGCTGGCTCAACAGGAAGACCGAGAGGCGTTCCGGCGCCTCCTCGCGTCGGCGGGGTCCACCAGCGCACCGGCCGCGGGCCCGTCTCCCATCACCTTGACTAAGATGGGCCCGCAGGACGACCCCGAGGCATTCATCGCGTTGTTCGAACAGGTCGCCGAAGCCTCGGGGTGGCCGGTGGAGCAGCGCGCGGCGCGCCTCCTCCCCCTCCTGACGGGAGAGGCGCAGTTAGCCGCACTACAGCTCCCCGCCGACCACCGGCTGGCCTACGCCGACCTTCGCCGGGCTGTCCTCCAGCGCGTGGGGCGCACGCCGGAGCAGCAGCGCCAGCGCTTCCGCGCGCTGCGAATGGAGGAAGTCGGCAGCCCATTCGCGTTCGGCCAGCAGCTCCGGGACGCCTGCTGGCGGTGGCTGAGGGCCGAAGATCGCGACGCCGAGGGGATCATCGACCAGGTGGCGCTGGAACAATTCATCGCCCGCCTACCCGCCGGAACCGCGGAGTGGGTCCAGTGCCACCGCCCGGCGTCGCTGGATCAGGCCGTAGGACTGGCGGAGGATCATCTGGCGGCTGTCCCGGCGGCAGGACAACGGCTGTCATCTTCTCTCTCCTCTTCTCTCTCTCTCTCTCTCTTCCCCCTCCTCCCGTGTCCCGTCCTCGCCCCATTCCCCCACCACGGAGGCGGGGGCCGGCTCCACCCCAGCCGGCCCACCGCACCCGTGGTGCCCTCCCGTTTCTCCCTTCTGTGTCTGTCTCTCCCCCCCCTCAGGTGAGTGACCCTCAAACCACAGCTGCAGAGGGGAGGCCCGGGCCGGTTTGCTGGCGCTGCGGGGAACCGGGCCACCTGCAGCAACAGTGTGTCGCGATGGAGGTGGGGGCGGTGGTGCGGATCCCCGACGCGCCAGAGGCTGCCCTCGATCAGGCCGGAGCATATCGCATACCGGTAAGTGTACAAGGGGCGACATATCAGGCGTTGGTGGATTCGGGTTGCAACCAGACCTCGATCCGCCAAAGCCTGGTGCAAGACGAGGCATTGGGGGGAGCACAAGGGGTGAAGGTGTTGTGTGTGCACGGGGATGTTCACTGCTACCCGTTGGTGTCGGTCCACATATATTTCAGAGGGGACAAATCCATAGTAAAGGCGGCGGTTAATCCTCGCCTTACCCACTCTTTGATCTTGGGGACTGATTGGCCGGGATTCCGGGGGTTGATGGCACACCTAGTAAAGAGTGGGTCCTGCCGGTTAGCGGGTGGGGGTCCCGGTGTCGTTTTGGCTGGAGCTGCGGTCGCAGAGCCGTCTACGTCATCTCCGCGACAGAGTGAGGAGCCCCCGGCCCCTCCTCTTTCTATTGGGGAATCCCTCGCGGATTTCCCACTGGAACAATCGCGAGACGAAACTCTGCGACACGCGTTTGACCAAGTGAGAGTAATCGATGGTCAAACGCTCCAGCCGAACGCCACCCCGACCTTCCCCTATTTTTCCATTTTAAAGGATAGGTTGTACCGAGTGACGCAGGACACTCAGACGAAGGAGCGTGTCACCCAGTTGTTAATTCCAAGGAGCCGCCGGGAATTGGTATTCCAGGCGGCTCACTTTAATCCCATGGCGGGACACCTCGGGCAGGATAAAACACTCGCCCGGATAATGGCCCGGTTCTATTGGCCGGGGATTCGCGGCGACGTCCGTAAGTGGTGTACGGCGTGCCGCGAATGCCAGTTAGTTAATCCCGCGGCCATTCCAAAAGCGCCTTTGCGCCCCCTACCATTAATCGAGACCCCGTTTGAAAGAATTGGGATGGATCTCGTCGGGCCATTAGATCGGTCAACACGAGGGTACCGCTTTATATTGGTTCTGGTGGACTATGCAACGCGATACCCGGAAGCGGTGCCTCTTCGCAATATCTCCGCACGTAGTATTGCAGAGGCCCTCTTCCACGTCATCTCCCGGGTCGGAATCCCGAAAGAGATTCTGACTGATCAAGGCACCTCGTTTATGTCACGAACACTGGCCGAACTGTATGGGCTACTGGGTATTAAGCCGATCCGCACCAGCGTGTATCACCCACAGACGGACGGTTTAGTCGAACGGTTCAACCGCACCCTCAAGAATATTATCAAAAAATTCGTAAGTGAGGACGCACGTAACTGGGATAAGTGGCTCGAACCCTTGTTGTTTGCAGTGCGAGAGGTCCCCCAAGCCTCCACGGGGTTCTCCCCGTTTGAATTATTATATGGGCGTAAGCCGCGCGGCATCTTAGATGTACTGCGGGAAAATTGGGAGGAGGGACCTTCGCAGAGCAAAAATGAAATTCAATACGTTATGGATCTGCGCGCAAAACTCCACACACTCACCCACTTAACTCAGGAGAATTTGCGGCGGGCCCAGGAACGGCAAACCCGCCTGTACAACAAGGGCACGCGCCTTAGAGAGTTCACTCCGGGAGATAAGGTACTCGTCCTGCTGCCCACGTCGAGCTCCAAATTAATCGCCAAGTGGCAAGGGCCCTTCGAGGTCACACGGCGAGTCGGGGACGTCGACTATGAGGTTAGGCGAACGGACAGGGAGGGGGCGCTACAGATCTACCACCTCAATCTGCTGAAGCTCTGGAACGAGGAGGTCCCCGTGGCGTTGGTGTCGGTAGTTCCGGAGAAGGCGGAGCTGGGGCCGGAGGTCCAAAAAAGGTCATTGGCATCTCGCACCTCTCCGGTCCCCTGTGGAGACCACCTCTCCCCGACCCAACTCACGGAGGTCGCCCAGTTGCAGGCCGAGTTTTCGGATGTGTTCTCGCCCCTGCCCGGTCGCACCAATCTCATAGAACACCACATAGAGACGCCCCCGGGGGTGGTAGTGCGTAGCCGTCCTTATAGATTACCCGAACACAAAAAAAAGGTGGTTCGGGAAGAACTTCAGGCCATGCTCGAAATGGGCATTGTCGAGGAGTCCCACAGTGACTGGAGCAGCCCGGTGGTCTTGGTTCCCAAGGCCGACGGCTCGGTCCGGTTCTGTGTGGACTATCGAAAAGTCAACGCGGTGTCTAAATTTGACGCGTACCCAATGCCTCGTATTGATGAGCTGCTCGATCGACTAGGCACGGCTCGCTTTTACTCGACACTGGATTTGACGAAGGGATATTGGCAGATCCCCTTGACTCCATTATCCCGGGAAAAAACGGCCTTTTCCACACCGTTCGGCTTACACCAGTTCGTCACACTTCCATTTGGGCTGTTTGGGGCGCCCGCTACGTTTCAGCGGCTGATGGACCGGGTCCTCCGGCCCCACGCCACCTATGCGGCCGCTTACTTGGATGACATCATCATTTATAGTAATGACTGGCAGCGGCACCTGCAACACCTGAGGGCCGTCCTTAGGTCGCTGAGGCGGGCGGGGCTCACTGCCAACCCGAAGAAGTGTGCGATTGGGCGGGTGGAAGTACGGTATCTGGGCTTCCACTTGGGTAACGGGCAGGTGCGTCCCCAAATTAATAAGACCGCAGCAATTGCGGCCTGCCCGAGGCCCAAGACCAAAAAGGGGGTGAGACAGTTCCTGGGGCTGGCTGGCTATTATCGTAGGTTTATACCTAATTATTCGGACGTCACCAGCCCGCTGACTGACCTCACTAAAAAGGGGGCGCCAGATCCGGTCCAGTGGACGGAGCAGTGCCAGCGGGCTTTCTCTGAGGTAAAGGCTGCACTGTGTGGGGGGCCACTGTTACACTCCCCTGACTTCTCTCTCCCTTTTTTGTTACAGACGGATGCGTCGGACAGAGGGCTGGGGGCCGTTTTGTCCCAGCAGGTGGGGGGAGAGGATCGCCCAGTGTTATACATCAGCCGGAAGCTGTCGGTGCGTGAGGGGCGCTACAGCACTATCGAAAAAGAGTGTCTGGCGATCAAGTGGGCGGTCCTCGCCCTCCGTTACTACCTGCTGGGGCGCTCTTTCACCCTCTGTTCGGACCACGCGCCCCTCCAGTGGCTCCACCGCATGAAGGATGCCAACGCGCGGATCACCCGTTGGTATCTAGCGCTCCAACCTTTCAACTTCAAGGTGGTCCACAGGCCGGGGGCGCAGATGGTCGTTGCGGACTTCCTCTCCCGTCAAGGGGGGGGGGAGTCGGCTGCGGGCCGGACGGGCGCCCGGCCTGAGTCGGGCGGTGGGGGTATGTGGCAGCGGGGGCGTGGTCAAGCACCGGTCTGTGACAGGAGGGCGGAGTTGGGGAAGGTAAGTGGCAGAATCGCTTCACCTGAGTGTGATTAATCTATGTTTTGTGTGTGTTCTCCCCAGTAAACCGGGCTATTTAAGGAGGGAGAGCGAGAGCAGAGGGTCTCTACAACCCGAGCACCGGAATGTGTGTGTGTGTGTGTGTGTCTGAGAGAGAAAACCGCTTCCGCTGAAAAGTGAGAATAAAACTGTTTTGCGAACTCAGTCTTTGTCCTGCCGTCCTCTGTGCTCCACCCACATCCAGCGAACATTTACACTTACTTACACTGCATCATTTGCACTTTGTTTTGGGAGTCGATCCTTCAATAAAGTCCTTTTCAGTTCTTTGACTTGTCCTTGTTTTTCAGTTTTTGCACTTTTTATGACTAAACGCAAAGACAGAGGGGTTGTAGGCTTCGTGACTTGGATCATCAGACTTTACTCCACCACTGAAGTGTGCAGAACACAGGCGCGTGTTGTCTGCTGGTGTAAAATTTTGATGGCGAATTCTGTCTAACCACACTTTTGATGCTTATCCTCTTTAGGTATTGTATAAAACTTTAAATCAGGATTCCTTTTATCGTTATTTGAACAAGTTGCTGGACAGCAGAAGTCGTTTTTCCCCAGGTGAATTTGAAGAAAGGACTGAGGTTATCTGATTTAGTAAGCAAATATCGTGCCTAGTTACCCCCCAAGGCGCAAGGCATTGTGGGTATGTGAAAGTAGAGAATAAGATACTATTTGAACTGTATGTTTGCTCTGCGGCCATTTTAAGTAAAGTTTGCAAGATGAAGCATTCTGAGCGACCCTGTAGCCACCTGTTTCATCTACATTACAGAGCATCCACAAAGAGTTGTTGGCAGAGCAGCCAGAGTGAATTTTAACACTCTCGCCATGTTTGGTGTGAACGTAGGGTAACGTGGTCTAAGGTCTGACTTTGGAGCTGTATGTTAGAAGCGCTACAGCTGACGGGGGCGTTGTGGCTCAGGTGGATAAGGCGCCATACCATAAACCCGGGGACCTGGGTTCGATTCCGGTCCAAGGTCCGATCCCTCCCCGTTTCTCTCTCCTGCTCATTTCCTGTCTCTACACTGTCCTATCCAATAATAAAGGTGAAAAAAGAACATCTTTTTAAAAAAAAGAAGTGCTACAGATGATGATATAGTTCCAGTTTGATTTTTTTTTGTGTGTGTGTATTTCTGCTTTTTGTATAAATGGTATTACTGAGATACACAATATCTACAGTGGTGCTTCAAAGTTTCTGAACCCTTTAGAATTTTCTATATTTCTGCATAAATATGACCTAAAACATCATCAGATTTTCACACAAGTCCTAAAAGTAGATAAAGAGAACCCAGTTAAACAAATGAGACAAAAATATTATACTTGGTCATTTATTTATTGAGGAAAATGATCCAATATTACATGTCTGTGAGTAGCAAAAGTATGTGAACCTCTATTAGCAGTTAATTTGAAGGTGAAATTAGAGTCAGGTGTTTTCAATCAATGGGATGACAATCAGGTGTGAGTGGGCACCCTGTTTTATTTAAAGAACAGGGATCTATCAAAGTCTGATCTTCACAACACATGTTTGTGGAAGTGTATCATGGCACGAACAAAGGAGAAGTGTTGTTGATGCTCATCAGGCTGGAAAAGGTTACTTCAAGACCATTGTTACCCTCCCCAGGAGTGGTCGACCAACAAAGATCACTCCAAGAGCAAGGCATGTAATAGTCGGCGAGGTCACAAAGGACCCCAGGGTAACTTCTAAGCAACTGAAGGCCTCTTTCACATTGGCTAATGTTCATGAGTCCACCATCAGGAGAACACTGAACAACAATGGTGTGCATGGCAGGGTTGCAAGGAGAAAGCCATTGCTCTCCATAAAGAACACTGCTGCTCATCTGCAGTTTGCTAAAGATCACGTGGACAAGCCAGAAGGCTACTGGAAAAATGTTTTGTGGACGGATGAGACCAAAATAGAACTTTTTGGTTTAAATGATTAGCGTTATGTTTGGAGAAAGGAAAACACTGCATTCCAGCATAAGAACCTTATCCCATCTGTGAAACATGGTGGTGGTAGTATCATGGTTTGGTACATCTGTACCAAACATCTGTACCTGTTTTGCTGCATCTGGGCCAGGATGGCTTGCCATCATTGATGGAACAATGAATTCTGAATTATACCAGCGAATTCTAAAGGAAAATGTCAGGACATCTATCTATGAACTGAATCTCAAGACAAGGTGGGTCATGCAGCAAGACAACGATCCTAAGCACACAAGTCGTTCTACCAAAGAATGGTGAAAGAAGAATAAAGTTAATGTTTTTGGAATGGCCAAGTCAAAGTCCTGACCTTAATCCAATCGAAATGTTGTGGAAGGACCTGAAGCGAGCAGTTCATGTGAGGAAACCCATCAACATCCCAGAGCTGAAGCTGTTCTTTCGATTACGTTCATTATGTCTTATATTATATATAGTTAGTTTTTGTTTTTTTTTTCTTTTTTATCAGACATCTAATTTTTGGGTTTGTTTACCTGACATGTTTCGACGTACAACTTCCGTCTTCCTCAGAGTGTCACCGGATGTTAATTGGTGACGCATCTTTTATCAGCTGATGTTTCCGAAGGCGTGGCCTTCCTGTCTGGTTTGACAGGTCGGTCACGCCTTATACTGTCTGTTCGTCCCCTGCAAGATGGCACTCCAGGTATGGGAGAGCATGTACGCTCCCTCATCCCGGTTGATGGTCCTCGGGCTTCGCTTACGGATCTCTATGGCCTCCCTGATCCAGCGCTGATGTTTGTTATCTTCTGTGCGGATGACTCTGGCATTCCCCCAGTCCATAATGTGATTTTCCCTTTTACAGTGATCTGTTATAGCTGACTTATAATTTTCCTGTTGTGCCTTTTCTTTTATTGTTCGGGTTTGTCTTGTAGCTGTCTCCTTTTCGCACTCTTTCTTATGTTCATGTTTTCTTGTGTTGAAACTCCTTCCTGTCTCCCCAATATAAGTTTTATTGCATAATTTTATTGCATAATTCAATTGCATAATTGTTTACAGGTAAACAAACCCAAAAATTAGATGTCTGATAAAAAAGAAAAAAAAAACTGAAGCTGTTCTGTACGGAGGAATGGGCTAAAATTCTTCCAAGCCGGTGTGCAGGACTGATCAACAGTTACCAGAAATGTTAAGTTGCAGTTATTGCTGCACAAGGGGGTCACACCAGATACTGAAAGCAAAGGTTCACATACATTTGCCACTCACAGATATGTAATACTGAATCATTTTCCTCAATAAATAAATGACCACGTCTAATATTTTTGTCTCATTTGTTTAACTGGGTTCTCTTTATCTACTTTTAGGACTTGTGTGAAAATCCGATGATGTTTTAGGCCATATTTAGGCAGAAATATAGAAAATTCTAAAGGTTTCACAAACTTTCAAGCACCACTGTACGGAGGCGATTGTGGAATGATTTACACTTGCACATTTAGTGCACAGTATTAAACCAGAGGCCATACATTTCCATTACTTGTTAGCTACATTAACTTCATAACTGCAGTGCAAAACTTAACAAGCAAACTTCTGACACCAAATACCATATGTCTTGGTTGATTATTTGAAATAAAGAAACACTTTGTACATTCCACAGTGTGTACTGGCCATGAAAGCTCTGAATATAAGCTTTGAAAATGTAATGTCACTCACAACACTCACCAACCACTTTATTAGGAACACCTACCCCTGCTCATTATGCAGTCAGTCAATCAATCATGTGGCAGCAATGCAATGCATGAAATCATGCAGATAGAGCTAAGGTAATGTTCTCATCAAACATTAGAATGGGGGAAATGTGATCTTTGTGACTGACTGTGGCATGGTTATTGGTGCCAGATGGGCTGGTTTGAGTATTTCAGAAATTACTGATCTCCTGGGGTTTGTCATGCACAATATCCTCTACAGTTTACCCAGAATGGGGGGGGGGGGGGGGGGGGGGGCAAACAAACAAAAAAAAGCGTGTGGCAGTTTGCAGGCGGAAAGGTCTTACTGATGAGAGACATTTGGCGAGAATGGCCAGACTGGTTGAAGCTGACAGGAAGGCTATGGTAACTCAAATAACCACTCTTTACAACCATGCGGAGCAAAAAAAAAAAGTATCTCCTCAAATGCGCAACATGAACCTTGAGGTGGATGGACTACAACAGCAGGAGACTACATGAGGTTTGACTCCTGTCAGCCAAGAACAGGAATTTGAGGTTACACTGGGCACAGGTCCACAGAAACAGGACTGCTGAAGATTAGAAAAACATTACCAGATCTGATAAATCTCCATTTCTGCTGCTACATGTTAGGGTCAGAATTGTACAGTCAAAATTTGGCTTCAAGAGCATGAATCCATTGACCCAACCTGCTTTGAGTCCATAATTCAGGCTGGTGATGGTAGTGTAATAGTGTTGGGAATGTTTTCATGGCACAAATTGGGCCCCTTAATATCAATTAACTATTAGGTGAGGTTTACATTAGACCGTATCAGCAGATCATCAGATTAACGTTTTTAAAACGATTAGCGTGCACACAGCAACGCCAATACACGATTCGCGTGCACACAGCAACGCCAATACACGGATACGCTCGGCTCCGCAGGCATCCTGCGCTCCAAATCACTCCGCCCTGAACAGCGAGTGCCCTCTGGAGGGTGCGCACTCCGGCCCTGCGCAGCTCACAGAGCGCGCGAGTGAAGCGCACGAGCAGTGATTCGGGACTGAGCCGCTGTGTGTGTGATCTCAGTGCATATCGGGCATGCGTGTCACTTACCACTTGCAAGTGGAAGGATGGCAAGCCTAAAGACAATCATAACTACACAATGGGCAGTATTTGCATCAGTATTTGCAGTATTTTCATACTTTTATACTCTTTAATGAAAGGTGATACAAGGCGGAAGTCCGCGCCGTTTTTCAGCAGTCGCGTCACATGACCAACGACAGCGAATCAGGAAGGTGGATGTCACAGTGACGTTGTCCAATGGCGACGCCAGCTAGAGCTCAGCACAGTGTATCCGCGTATCCGTGTATTCTCAATGTTTACACAGCACCGGACCAGACACGATCTGGATTGAATACGTGGACCCTGGCGGATTCCCGTTTCCCGGCGTTTCCAGGCGTTTTAATGTAAACGGACAGTGCATCCGTGAAGAAAACGAGACAGATACGGTCTAATGTAAACTTGGCCTAAGTTGGCCTAGTGGTTAGTGTGTCTGCCTCGCGGTCAGGAGATCATGAGTTCTACTTGCGGTTGGGTCATACCAAAGACTATCATAAAAATGGTACTGCCATCTAGCAAGGCATGCTGCAATACAGATGCGAGTGGGGAGTCAAACTCTCATGGTTACCAGAGGACCAGCCCCCCATTGTAACCCTAGCTATGTAATAGGCGAGAGGCCAAGGGCTATAGAAACGGAGATTGGCGCCGCCCAATGCGCCATATGGTGCGGGAAGGACTTTAGACTTTTTTTAGAATATCAATCAAGCATAGTATGAATCAAGCACAGCCTATTTGAGTATTGTTACTGATTAAATGCATCAATGTACGGCTACAGTTTCCTGTCTGACTGTGACTATTTCCAGCACGATAATGTCCCATGTCACAAAGCACAAATCATCTCATACTGTTTGAATGAATATGACCATGAGTTCAGTAGATGAAAATGCCTCTCCAGTGAACAGCTCTAATTCCAACAGAACACCCTCGAGATGCGGTAGACTTGTAGTATGATTGTGCAGCTGACAAACCTGCAGCTATTATTTGATGCAAATCATGTCAACACGGACCTGAATCTCAAAGAAATGTTTCCAAAACCTTGCAAAATCCATGCTATGAAGAACTGTGGCTGTTCTGAGAGCAAGGTGAGCCCTGCCTAGTATTAGCATGGTGTTCCATATAGTGGCCAGTGAATGTATATGCACTATAGTACATTTTTTGCATGACACCAAAATAAAAGGCCTGTTGTGTAAAGACGAGGCCCAACAAAAAAAACAACAGTGGCTCTATTGTGAGCCAGAAGCGGGGGTCTGGCGTCATTACCACAAAAACAACAAGCCTATTAAGAGTGATTACAAGAGCTGCCTGTCTCAGTCTCACTGATCTGTGGCTATGCCACTACACAGTCTATAATCACCTTCATCATAATGCAGAACGCCTGCCAGATGCCTTAAACTGCTTCCGGCTTAATACCTATAAAAATAAAAAATAAACACACACGGACACTGTGTGCAGAAAAATGGCTTGCCTTCTGATAACTTCCTGCTGTGTACAGAGGGAAACTAAAGACTAATGCACTACATTATTGTTACAGAGCTTTTTGCACCTGTCCCTGAGTGTTATGGAGATCAATATGACAGTATACCCAGAACAAAATACAAAAACAAATTGTATAGTTTGTGACTTCCTGTAAGGCTATCAATTTTTTTTGATGACTCATCCTGTACGACTCTAAAACGAGTGTTTGTCTAATTTATTGCTCTCTAGAACCTATGTGCCCCACCCCTAGGGGCGTGTCTTGTTCTTCAGGAGCAGCTAATGAGCAGTAAACATGTTTCTTTGGTGTATTTTGGGCTGTACGTCTTCTTGTACATTATTCCCTTTTCCAATCATCACTTGGTAGAAGGGCGGCATGGTGGTGTAGTGGTTAGCACTGTTGCCTCACAGTAACAAGGTCCTGGGTTCAAGCCCAGCGGCCAGCGAGGGCCTTTCTGTGTGGAGTTTGCATGTTGTCTGCGTGGGTTTCCTCCGGGTGCTCCGGTTTCCCCCACAGTCCAAAGACATGCAGGTTAGGTTAATTGGAGGCTCTAAATTGACTGTAGGTGTGAATGGTTGTTTGTCTCTGTGTCAGCCCTGTGATGACCTGGCGCCTTGTCCAGGGTGTACCCCGCCTCTCGCCCATGGTCAGCTGGGATAGGCTCCAGCTTGCCCACGACCCTGTAGAACAGGATAAGTGGCGACAGATAATGGATGGATGGCACTTGGTAGGGAAACAATGGTCGAAGTTTATTCATTTGGAAGAGGGTGTGTTTAAATACTGAAATGTCGTTAGCTCAGACTGATCAAGAATGTGGTTCCATCTTTATACACCAATCAGACATGGCAGAAATATGCAGCCCAAAAATAAACAGCATAAGTTCAAAAACACACAGTATCATCTTGTCAAGGATATCGTCCTTGTTAAAATGGACAGGTGTGGGTGAAAGTGGTGCTGAGAAACAAAGCCTCTTGTTAAATTCTTCACTGTTCTCTATATTTAGCTAATTCACTAACTTACTATCAAGTCTGTTTAGATTCAGGAGTGTAGTGTATCTCGAACTCTATGTGCTGCAGTATAAAACTGTCACTGAAACTTCTTGTTTCAAAAGGAAATACATCAACATACAGACTCACATCACAGCTCTCAAGACCTTTCATTGCAACTTTTTTTATTAAGATAATATTTAAATGATTAGCATTGTATAAAATGTTCATTTAGCCTGTCTCGAGGAAAGAGGACATCTTTCCTCCATTCCACTGATCTTAGAATTTCATACTTCTGACCATCAGTGTTGTTGTCGAGTCACTAAACCCTGAGTCCAAATCCAGTCTCGAGTCCCCAGTATTCAAGTCCAAGTCATCAAAGAAAATTTCGAGTCGAGTCCACTATTGATCCGAGTTGAGTCCGAGAACTAGACTCCAACTGCACCATTTGACGGTGGCTGTTGCTGCCTTTATGTGAAACCGTCTCTGCGACTGTGTTGGACTCATGTTACTGCTCGACTGCCCCATTTTAGTTAATAGGCTACAGATAAAAAGCTTGTTCATCGCTCAGCAAGCCCCGCCCACTATCAACAGGGCAAATAACATGAGAGAGAGTTAACACTAGCTAGTTGATCACTCAGCAAGCAAGCCCTGCTATCAATAGAGCAATGAACATAGCGTGTCACTTCCTTCTCTGGGTGGAGTCTTGCCAGATGACGATTTAAGTTCGAGGTTGTCTCCGTTGTCTCCTTGATAGTTCTACATATAGAACACATAGCAGTGCATTTTTTCCCATTGCACGAGAAGTCTGTATAAGCAAAGCGGACAATCCTAGGAGCTTCTCTCCAGGCATTTTAGCGCCATTAATGTTAGTTTGTTCCTGAACATGACGCATGAACAGGTGGATGTTCATTCTCTTGCAGGAAATTAGTATAAAAATTAATGTAGATATAAACATCTTATGCCAAATTATTATGGCATGTTACAAAAAAAATAAAGAAAAAATCTGAGCCCTTGTCTCCAATTTACGAGTCCAAATGCAGTTAATGCACGAGTCCGAGTCATCAGTGCTCAAGTCCAAGTCAAGTCACAAGTCCTTAAAATTAGGGCACGAGTCGGATTCGAGTACTACAAGCCTGCTCCTGATATCTGAAATTTTTGGGTTTCAATATCAGGGTTGAGAAGTATAAATGCTATCGGACAGAATCTGTATAATTAACTTTTGATATCTTGATATAATAAGATAGTAAGAAGACTCCACATCTGCTGAGAATATTTTCTATGCACAGTTTTAAATTCCTGTAGAATATTTCCTCGTGTCTGTTCGAGGACAAGGACAGAATATGTGTGAATTGGCAGGAAGAAACGTGTGGAACCTACCGGGTCACTCAGTATTGGGAATATGGAACACACATACAGTACAGAGGGTAGAGAGGCAGTGGGAGGCACAGCAGGGAGTCTAGACAATGACCCCATTCCCAAATAAAACACACTCATGCCTGTCTGTCTTTCTGTCTGTGTGCCTGTCTTTCTGTATTTCTGTCTCTCTGTCTGAGTGTCTATCTGCCTATCTGTCTGTCAGCTTGCTGGCTTTATCACTTCACAATACAGCAGTGAAATACAGCACTAGTCTATCCTGAAGCGTTTATGGGGTAGTACAAACATTAACGAAAACAACAGGTCCACTATATTAATTAGAGACATTTGACAAAGCAAAACATCTAAACAGATCAAAATATTTTTAACGAACCAGAGACAGAATCATTAGAAAACTCCAGTGACTATTGCAGCATGTTTGTTATTTTCCGCAGCACTTTCTTCCTGATGGGATCGTCCTCCATCACTGCACCTCACCTCACTCTCACACTGAATTAACTGCAGGAAGGAGGAAGCTGCTAACTTTCAGCTCAGCTAAATTTGAACGGAAGAGAATCTGTGCTCTGCTCTGCCGCTCTGCTTCTTCCACCTTTGCTCCGTATATTACAGCCGACAGATAAAGCAGCCCAGCCTGTGCACATCTCACACAGGCAATTTCCTCTCCCACCTGCTTCCTCTGGAGTCCCCGTTGTCAGTGAAGCACCATTTCCCAGCAGATCTGCAAATGCCTCTGCACACAAACCCAAAACCCAGAGGGCTGAACCTAGCCCAGCCAGGTATTCTCTATACACTCTGAGTACAGGTATTTCTCAGGGATGAAGAACAATCGCATTATTTCTATCAGCATTCAGACTGAAAGCCGCTCAGAAAATGCTGGAAAACACTGGAAAAACCCTTAAACAGAAATGGCAGCACTGTCAGCTTGGTGTGAAAATTCTGGCTCCAATAATTCCTCAGCCTCAGCTATCCTCAGTTCAGTTCGAGATAAGTGACTGTTTTAAATCCCGCACATTATTCCAAATCCCATTATTATTTTGTTAGCTGTCTGCAGTACTTTCTAACAAATTTAGTTGGTTCTATTTCACAAAATATAAATAAACCAGTAGCCGACTACACCATGAATCTGAGCAGCAGCTACTAAAGACCAGTGAAGGAATGAATGCTGCAAATGCATAACACAGCGCTATTATGTTCATGTTAGTGTTCATGAAAATGGTCTTTCTTTGTCCCACAAGCATCATGCAAAAAAATGGCCTGTGAACCTTTCTGTTTTTCATAGTTAGAACATACTGTATTACTTGTCCATTTCAAATAATGCATCCACATTCAGTTACATCCCTAAACTTTACAATACAGAGTCAAAGCTGCACATGACATAACATCTGTTCAGATATGGAGTCGACAACCTAATTGTGGCCCTTATGAGATAAACACTAATCTCATAAGTGGTGCTTGAAAGTTTGTGAACCCTTTAGAATTTTCTATATTTCTGCATAAATATGACCTAAAACATCATCAGATTTTCACACAAGTCCTAAAAGTAGATAAAGAGAACCCAGTTAAACAAATGAGACAAAAATATTATACTTGGTCATTTATTTATTGAGGAAAATGATCCAATATTACATATCTGTGAGTGGCAAAAGTATATGAACCTCTAGGATTAGCAGTTAATTTGAAGGTGAAATTAGAGTCAGGTGTTTTCAATCAATGGGATGACAATCAGGTGTAAGTGGACACCCTGTTTTATTTAAAGAACAGGGATCTATCAAAGTCTGATCTTCACAACACATGTTTATGGAAGTGCATCATGGCACAAACAAAGGAGATTTCTGAGGACCTCAGAAAAAGCGTTGTTGATGTTCATCAGGCTGGAAAAGGTTACAAAACCATCTCTAAAGAGTTTGGACTCCACCAATCCACAGTCAGACAGATTGTGTACAAATGGAGGAAATTGAAGGCCATTGTTACCCTTGCCAGGAGTGGTTGACCAACAAAGATCACTCCAAGAGCAAGGCGTGTAATAGTCGGCAAGGTCACAAAGGACCCCAGGGTAACTTCTAAGGAACTGAAGGCCTCTTTCACATTGGCTAATGTTAATTTTCATGAGTCCACCATCAGGAGAACACTGAACAACATTGGTGTGCATGGCAGGGTTGCAAGGAGAAAGCCACTGCTCTCCAAAAAGAACATTGCTGCTCGTCTGCAGTTTGCTAAAGATCACGTGGATAAGCCGGAAGGCTACTGGAAAAATGTTTTGTGGACGGATGAGACCAAAATAGAACTTTTTGGTTTAAATGAGAAGCGTTATGTTTGGAGAAAGGAAAACACTGCATTCCAGCATAAGAACCTTATCCCATCTGTGAAACATGGTGGTGGTAGTATCATGGTTTGGGCCTGTTTTGCTGCATCTGGGCCAAGACAGCTTGTCATCATTGATGGAACAATGAATTCTGAATTATACCAGTGAATTCTAAAGGAAAATGTCAGGACATCTGTCCATGAACTGAATCTCAAGAGAAGGTGGGTCATGCAGCAAGACAGCAACCCTAAGCACACAAGTAGTTCTACCAAAGAATGGTTAAAGAAGAATAAAGTCAATGTTTTGGAATGGCCAAGTCAAAGTCCTGACCTTAATCCAATCGAAATGTTGTGGAAGGACCTCAAGCAAGCAGTTCATGTGAGGAAACCCAACAACATCCCAGAGTTGAAGTTGTTCTGTACGAAGGAACGGGCTAAAATTCCTCCAAGCCAGTGTGCAGGACTGATCAACAGTTACCGGAAATGTTTAGTTGCAGTTATTGCTGCACAAGGGGGTTACACCAGATACTGAAAGCAAAGGTTCACATACTTTTGCCACTCACAGATATGTAATATTGAATCATTTTCGCTTGAGGTCCTTCCACAACATTTTGATTGGATTAGGTCAGGACTTTGACTTGGCCATTCCAAAACATTAACTTTATTCTTCTTTAAACATTCTTTCATAGAATAACTTGTGTGCTTAGGGATGTTGTCCTGCTGCATGACCCACCTTCTCTTGAGATTCACTTCATGGACAGATGTCCTGACATTTTCCTTTAGAAATCACTGGTATAATTCAGAATTCATTGTTCCATCAATAATGGCAAGCTGTCCTGGCCCAGATGCAGCAAAACAGCCCCAAACCATGATACTACCATGTGGCAATTCGGACAGGTGGGTGGAGCACAGAAGGACAGCAGGCCAGAACTGAGTTAAAAAAAACCTCTTTATTGGCACTTTTCAGTGATTGTTAACCTCTCCCAGCCACACACGCATGCACGCACACACACAGGTCGTCTGGCTGGGGAGAGAGCTCTCTCCTCTGCTCTCTCTCTCTCCTTATATAGGGTGTGGTCACTGGGGAAGACACACAAACACATTAACTCACATCAGGTGCAGTGATTCTGCCACTTACCTTCCCTGACTCTGCCCTCCGGTCACAGACCGATGCTTGACCACGCCCCCGCTGCCACATACCCCCACCGCCCGACTCAGGCCGGGCAGCTGTCCGGCCTGCAGCCGAACCCCCCCCCCCCCCCCCCCCCCCCCTTGACGGGAGAGGAAGTCCGCCATGGCCATCTGCGCCCCCAGCCTGTGGATCACCTTGAAGTTAAAGGGCTGGAGTGCCAGATACCAACAGGTGATCCGCGTGTTGGCATCCTTCATGCGGTGGAGCCACTGGAGGGGCGCGTGGTCCGAACAGAGGGTGAAAGGGCGTCCCAGCAGGTAGTAGCGAAGGGCGAGGACCGCCCACTTGATGGCTAAGCACTCTTTTTCTATTGTGCTGTAGCGCCCCTCACGCACCGACAGCTTTCTGCTGATGTACACTACCGTTCAAAAGTTTGGGGTCACCCAGACAATTTTGTATTTTCCATGAAAAGTCACACTTTTATTTACCACCATAAGTTGTAAAATGAATAGAAAATATAGTCAAGACATTTTTCTGGCCATTTTGAGCATTTAATCGACCCCACAAATGTGATGCTCCAGAAACTCAATCTGCTCAAAGGAAGGTCAGTTTTATAGCTTCTCTAAAGAGCTCAACTGTTTTCAGCTGTGCTAACATGATTGTACAAGGGTTTTCTAATCATCCATTAGCCTTCTGAGGTAATGAGCAAACACATTGTACCATTAGAACACTGGAGTGATAGTTGCTGGAAATGGGCCTCTATACACCTATGGAGATATTGCACCAAAAACCAGACATTTGCAGCTAGAATAGTCATTTACCACATTAGCAATGTATAGAGTGGATTTCTGATTAGTTTAAAGTGATCTTCATTGAAAAGAACAGTGCTTTTCTTTCAAAAATAAGGAAATTTCAAAGTGACCCCAAACTTTTGAATGGTAGTGTACAGCACAGGGCGATCCTCCCCCTCCACCTCCTGGGACAGAACAGCCCCCAGCCCCCTGTCCGACGTGTCCGTCTGCAACATAAAGGGGAGAGAAAATTCAGGGGAGTGTAACAGTGGCCCCCCACACAGTGCAGCCTTCACCTCAGAGAAAGCCCGCTGGCATTGCTTCGTCCACTGGACCGGATCTGGTGCCCCCTTTTTAGTGAGATCAGTCAGTGGGCTGGTGACGTCCGAATAATTAGGTATGAACCTACAATAGTAGCCAGCCAGCCCCAGGAACTGTCTCACCCCCTTTTTGGTCTTGGGCCTCGGGCAGGCCACAATCGCTGCTGTCTTATTAATTTGGGGACGCACCTGCCCATTGCCCAAGTGGAAGCCCAGATACCGTGCTTCCACCTGCCCAATCGCACACTTCTTCGGGTTGGCCGTGAGACCCGCTCGCCTCAGTGACCCAAGGACGGCCCTCAGGTGTTGTAGATGCCGCGGCCAGTCATTACTATAGATTATAATATCATCTAAGTATGCAGCCGCATAGGTGGCGTGGGGGCGGAGGACCCTGTCCATAAGCCACTGGAACATAGCGGGCACCCCAAACAACCCAGAAGGAAGTGTGACAAATTGGTGTAAGCCAAACGGTGTGGAAAAGGCCATTTTTTCTCGGGATAGTGGAGTCAAGGGGATCTGCCAATATCCCTTTGTTAAATCCAGTGTCGAATAAAAGCGAGCCATGTCTAGTCGATCCAGCAACTCATCAATACGAGGCATTGGGTACGCATCGAATTTAGACACCACGTTGACTTTTCTATAGTCCACACAGAACCGGACCGACCCGTCGGCCTTGGGAACCAAGACCACCAGGCTGCTCCAGTCACTGTGGGATTCGAGCATGGCCTCGAGTTCTTCCTGAACCACTTTTTTCTTGTGTTCGGGTAGCCTGTAAGGGCGGCTGTGCACTACCACCCCCAGGGGCGTCTCAATGTGGTGTTCTATGAGGCGGGTGCGGCCAGGCAGGGGCGAGAACACGTCTGAAAATTCGGTCTGCAACTGGGCAACCTCTGTGAGTTGGGTCGGGGAGAGGTGGTCTCCACAGGGGACCGGAGAGGTAAGCGATATCAATGTCCCTTTTTGAACCTCCGGCCCCAGCTCCACCTTCTCCGGAACCAACGACACCAATGCCATGGGGACCTCCTCGTTCCAGAGTTTGAGCAGATTGAGGTGGTAAATCTGTAGTGCCCCACCCCTGTCCGTTCGCCTCACCTCATAGTCAATGTCCCTGACTCGCCGTGTGACCTCACAGGGTACTTGCCACTTGGCGACCAATTTGGAGCTCGACGTGGGCAACAGTACGAGTACTTTATCTCCCGGTGTGAACTCCCTAAGGCGCGTACCCGTCTTACAGGCGGGTTTGCCATTCTTGGGCCTGCTGCAAATTCTCCTGGGTTAGGTGTGTGAGTGTGTGGAGTTTTGCGCGCAGGTCAATAACGTATTGAATTTCATTTTTGCTCGGGGAAGGTCCCTCCTCCCAATTTTCCCGCAGTACATCTAGGATGCCGTGCGGCTTACACCCATATAATAATTTGAACGGGGAGAACCCCGTGGAGGCTTGTGGGACCTCTCAAACTGCGAATAACAGGGGTTCGAGCCATTTATCCCAATTGCATGTGTCCTCGCGAACAAACTTTTTAATTATGTTCTTGAGTGTGCGATTGAACTGTTCAACTAAACCGTCCATTTGTGGGTGATAAACGCTGGTGCGGATCGGCTTAATTCCCAATAACCCATACAGTTCGCTCAGTGTGCGTGACATAAACGAGGTGCCTTGATCAGTCAGAATCTCTTTGGGGATTCCGACTCGGGAGATGACGCGGAAGAGCGCTTCCGCAATACTGCGTGCTGAGATATTGTGAAAAGGCACTGCTTCCGGGTATCGCATTGCATAGTCCACCAGAACTAAAATAAAGCGATACCCTCGTGTTGACCAATCTAATGGCCCGACGAGATCCATCCCAATTCTTTCGAATGGGGTCTCAATTAATGGTAGAGGGCGCAAAGGCGCTTTTGGAATGGCCGCTTGATTTACTAACTGGCATTCGCGGCATGCCGTACACCACCTACGGACATCGCCGCAAATCCCTGGGCAATAGAACCGGGCCATTATTCGGGCTAGTGTCTTATCCTGCCCCAAGTGTCCAGCCATGGGATTAAAGTGAGCCGCCTGGAATACCAATTCCCGGTGGCTCTTTGGAATCAAAAGTTATGTAATCGGCTCCTTAGTCTGAGTGTCCTGTGTCACTCGGTATAACCTATCCTTCATAATGGAGAAATAGGGGAAGGACGAGGTGGCATTTGGCTGGAGCGTTTGACCATCGATTACTCTCACTTGGTCAAACGCATGCCGCAGAGTCTCGTCCTGCGACTGTTCTAACGGGAAATCCGCAAGGGATTCCCCGAGAGAGGGAGGAGGAGCCTGCGGCTCCTTGCTCTGACACAGTGATGACATAGACGGCTCTGTGACAGCTGCTCCCGTCAATGCCACACCGGGACCTCCCCCTGCTGAACTACGGCAGGACCCACTCTTAATTAATGAGTCATTAATTCCCTAAATCCCGGCCAATCCGTCCCCAAAATTATCGAGTGGGTAAGGCGAGGCTTAACCGCCGCCTTTACACTAAATTTCTCCCCTCGAAAAAGAATGTGGACTGACACTAAAGGGTAGTTGTGAACATCCCCGTGCACACACAACACCTTCACCAACTGTGCTCCCCCCAATGCCTCATCTTGCACCAGGCTTTGGTGGATTGAGGTCTGATTACAGCCAGAGTCCACCAAAGCCTGATACGTATCCCCTTGGACACTCAGCAGTATGCGATACACTTCGGCCCAATCGAGGGCAGCTCCTGGTGCGTCGGGGATCCGGACCACCACGCCCACCTCCATTGCTGAGCACTGCTGCTGAAGGTGGCCCGGCTCCCCGCAGCGCCAGCAAACCAGCCCGGGCTTTCTCTCTACACCGGAACTCTGGGGCTCACTCACCTGAGGGAGGGAAGAGACAGACATGGAAGTGGGAAACGGGAGGGCACCGCGGGTGCGGTGGGCCAGCTGGGGTGGAGCCGGCCCCCGCCTCCGCGGTGGGGGAACGGGGCGAGGACGAGACACAGAAGGGAAGAGAGAGAGAGAGAGAGAGAGAGAGGAGAGGGCAGTAGAGGAGATCTGCTGTCCTGCCATCGGAACAGCCGCCAAGTGGTCCTCCGCCAGCTCAATGGCCTGATCCAGCGACGCTGGGTGATGTCACTGGACACACTCCACGGTCCCTTCGGGTAGTCGGGCGATGAACTGTTCCAGTACCACCAGATCGACAATTCCCTTGGCGTCGCGGTTGTCAGCCCTCAGCCACCGCCGGCAGGCGAGGGCGTGGACCAGGTCCGCAAAGGGGGAGGACTCCATGGGGCTGTTCTTCTCTGTGCTCCGATCCTGGGTTTCGGCACCACTGTGGCAATTCGGACGGGTGGGTGGAGCACAGAAGGATGGCAGGCCAGAACTGAGTTAAAAAAAACCTCTTTATTGGCACTTTTCAGTGATTCTTAACCTCTCCCAGCCACGCACGCACACACACAGGTCGTCTGGTTGGGGAGAGAGCTCTCTCCTCTGCTCTCTCTCTCTCCTTATATAGGGCGCAGTCACTGGGGAAGACACACAAACACGTTAACTCACATCAGGTGCAATGATTCTCCCACTTACCTTCCCTGACTCTGCCCTCCGGTCACAGACCGACGCTTGACCACACCCCCGCTGCCACATACCACCACCATGTTTCACAGATGAGATAAGGTTCTTATGCTGGAATGCAGCGTTTTCCTTTCTCCAAATGTAAGGCTTCTCATTTAAACCAAAAAGTTCTATTTTGGTCTCATCTGTCCACAAAACATTTTTCCAATAGCCTTCTGGCTCGTCCACGTGATCTTTAGCAAACTACAGATGAGCAGCAATGTTCTTTCTGGAGAGCAATGGCTTTCTCCTTGCAACCCTGCCATGCACACCATTGTTGTTCAGTGTTCTCCTGATGGTGGACTCATGAACATTAACATTAGCCAATGTGAGAGAGGCCTTCAGTTGCTTAGAAGTTACCCTGGGGTCCTTTGTGACCTCGCCAACTATTACACTCCTTGCTCTTGGGGTAATCTTTGTTGGTCAACCACTCCTGGGGAGGGTAACAATGGTCTTGAATTTCCTTCATTTGTACACAATCTGTCTGACTGTGGATTGGTGGAGTCCAAACTCTTTAGAGATGGTTTTGTAACCTTTTCCAGCCTGATGAGCATCAGCAACGCTTTTTCTGAGGTCCTCAGAAATCTCCTTTGTTCATGCCATGATACACTTGCACAAACACATGTTGTGAAGATCAGACTTTGATAGATCCCTGTTCTTTAAATAAAACAGGGTGCCCACTCACACCTGATTGTCATCCCATTGATTGAAAACACCTGACTCTAATTCCACCTTCAAATTAACTGCTAATCCTAGAGGTTCACATATTTTTGCCACTCACAGATATGTAATATTGGATCATTTTCCTCAATAAATAAATGACCAAGTATAATATTTTTGTCTCATTTGTTTAACTGGGTTCTCTTTATCTACTTTTAGGACTTGTATGAAAATCTGATGATTTTTAAGGTCATATTTATGCAGAAATATAGAAAATTCTAAAGGGTTCACAAACTTTCAAGCACCACTGTAATCTGCGTGTCTTTGAACTGTGGGGGAAACTGGAGCACCTGGAGAAACTCTGCACAGAAAGGGTCCCAGTCAGCCGTGGGGTTCAAACCTGGAACCTTCTTGCTGTGAGGCAACATTGCGAACCACTACACCACCATAACAGAATCCCCCCAATCAGTGAAGTATAATAAATAAATATAACGCTATTTAAAAATGGAGGGATTGTTCAGGATGCACCGTCTCGCACAGTGATACGATTTTCTCTGATCAATCAATAGTCTGCCTACGTCATCTTTTGGTATCACCTCAGCTCACCTGGAACCTTAATACCTTGGGTACCAGGTATTATCCACAACTTTGGCTGGTACCATTCAGTGGAAAAGGGCCAATTGTGCACTACATATACAGATGAGGCCAAAGGTTTACATATACTCTACTTAAAAAATTAAATCTCAATTTTTCACATTTACCATGTGATGTTGCCATACATTTAATGTGTTAAATCAATTAGAGTATCTCCTTAATTTCTGTAAGAGGCTTTCATTTACTATCTCAAATTTTCAGTGTGTCAAATATTTATACACACTTTGGTGGTATTTGGTGGCATTTCCTTTTAATTGCTTGAACTTGAATCAGACATTCAGGGTCGCCTTCCACAAGCTTCTCACAATAATTCGCTGGAATTTTTGCTCATTCCTTCTGACAGAACTGTTGTAACTCAGTAAGGATTGTAATCAGACACACTTCAGTTCAGTCTACAAGCTTTCTATGGGATTTAGGTCAGGGCTTTGTAACGGCCACTCCAATGCTTTCACTTTGTTGTCTTTAAGCCATTTTGTTACAACATTGGGGGTATGCTTAGGATCACTGTCCTGATGCAAGAACCCATTGCAACCAGGATTTAATTTTCTGGCTTGAGGTTTTGCTTTAGTATTTCCAGATAATCCTCCTTCCTCATGATGGTATCTATTTTCTGAAGTGCAGCAGCCCCTTTTCCAGCAAAACACCCCTACAACATGATGCTGCTCCACAGTTGGGTTGATGTTCTTCGGATTAAAGGCCTCACCCTTTTTTCCTCTGTATGTAGTGCTGATCATTATGGCCAAACTGTTCAATTTTTTGTTTCATATGACTAGAGCATATGCCTCGAAAATGACTGGTGATCACTTCCAAACTTAAGTCTGGCACTTCACGGCTGGTTGAAGATTATGGGATTCTTCCTGGTGATGTAGGACTCTCGTAATAGTAGATGTACCTACATTGGTACCTGGTGCCTCCCACTTCTTTACCAGTTTTTTTGTTGTCTTGTGTCAGTTCAATTTTAGTTCCAGGCTGTTTAAAGAGACAGTCCACTTGGTGCATGTAAAATTTTGACCCACTGGAATTCTGATAGGGCGGCACGGTGGTGTAGTGGTTAGCACTGTCACCTCACAGCAAGAAGGTCCTGGGTTTGAGCCCAGTGGCTGGCAGGAGCCTTTCTGTATGGAGTTTGCATGTTCTCCCCATGTCTGCATAGGTTTCCTCTGGGTGCTCCAGTTTCTCCCAAAGACATGCAGGTTAGGCTAATTTGTGGCTCTAAATTGACCGTAGGTATGAATGGTTGTTTGTCTCTCTGTGTCAGCCCTGCAATGACCTGGCGACTTGTCCAGGGTGTACCCCACCTCTCGGCCATAGTTGGCTGGGATAGGCTCCAGTTTGCCAGTAACCCTGCACAGGATAAGCGGTTACGGATAATGGATGGAATTCTGATACATCATGTTGTTTACTTTTAAAGCCTCCACCCCTGTCTTTTTATTTGCTTATCTCTCATTTCACATGATTACATTTGCTTAAAGCGAGATAGCCTTTCGATTTCATAAAATCTGTGAAATTTAGTTCCCTCTGAAATTCGGTCATTGGAATATGTTTATTTCTGTAATATCTCACAAAATATCAGGCCATTCTGTGGCTGGGAAGTTATTTCATTTGAGGGGATTCCCTAGCAAGTAATATGCATGAAATCGCTCACTTTGCGTAGTCAAGCAGACAGAGGCAGTCTGTGTATGCATGCATAGATTTGCCTTGACTGTGCACTGACAGTTACATCATTCTGTCACTAAACGAACAACTGATCACACTGAGGTGCTCGCTGACCTCCGATATTTATTAGTTTGGTCCTGTGTTTCCTTTCCTTCGCAACATAACGTCTTTTTTTTTTTGCGGTCCGGTTTCCATCAAATCCTGTGCTGTGATTGGCTGGCAAGTGGGTCCGTATCCTACAACACGGACCCCAGTTACGGACCTCTGGTGACTTGCTCGTTCAGAACAACAACAAACATAGTAGCAATTTTTGTCAACATTTATTTTTGCATTTCTCAGGAGAATAGCATTAATTTTACATCATGGATAGCGATAGCGACAGTGTTCACAGCAAAAGCGAGTTTTACTACCCTGAGGAAGAAGAAATAAAAGAAAACATTTCAGGAGAAGGCTAAAAATCTGTAACTTGCTAACACCAAGCAAAAACATGGCTGAATCCTGAATGACTCAATTTTGTATAAATAGGGGACTACATAGGCGGCAAAATGTAGTTTTTTTCCTTGCCATGGAAGTGCACTTGTATACTGAGGAGGAAGCCATTTGCATTACAACAGTGAATGAGCATTCAACATGGCGGCTCAGCTCAGTTTTCCCTTTCGGGTGCTCTCGTTTTCTCATCTCATCTCATTATCTCTAGCCGCTTTATCCTGTTCTACAGGGTCACAGGCAAGCTGGAGCCTATCCCAGCTGACTACGGGCGAAAGGTGGGGTACACCCTGGACAAGTCGCCAGGTCATCACAGGGCTGACACATAGACACAGACAACCATTCACACTCATATTCACACCTATGGTCAATTTAGAGTCACCAGTTAACCTAACCTGCATGTCTTTGGACTGTGGGGGAAACCGGAGCACCCGGAGGAAACCCACGCAGACACGGGGAGAACATGCAAACTCCACACAGAAAGGCCCTCGCCGGCCACGGGGCTCGAACCCGGACCTTCTTGCTGTGAGGCGACAGCGCTAACCACTACACCACCGTGCCGCCTGCTCTCGTTTTCTGTTAGAATTTGGTAAAGAAAAAAAAAAAAAAAATTATTTACCAGCTTAAGGTCGGTCCGTATGGTGAAATACCGTGACCTTGGCGTTGAATACTGACCTCGGCCCAGAGGGCCTTAGTCGGTACTTTCACGATATGGACCTCCCAGCTGGTAAATAACATATATTTCTTCTTGCTTTCTATTACTGTAGTCCACCTTTCAACATTTCATTCTCACACTCACTTCCTCCATTTTGCTCTCTTGTTCCAAATTTGTATCCCACAATGCCTTGCACAAATGGGGAAAGCCCATCCTGTGATGCATGATGTAGTATCTTGAATTGGGTCATGGTGAAGCAGGCAAAAATAACGGAGAATTTTGGGCCACATGGCCCTAAATTCATTAATTGTTCTATTTAAAACAAAAAAACTAATAAAATTGGAAGTCTGTGATTCAAATTCAGTAGCTTTCGGTCCACTAAACAAAAATAAATAATTGGGTGTCAGGGAAAATTATTTTTATGATCTACACTTAAAATCTGAAAGGCAGTCTATCTTTAATTGTGTTGTCAATTCATTACCATGTGTCCACCATTTAACTTGGGAATCTGCCATAACCCAACAAAAACAGAAGAGCATGAGGCAGCAACCTGACCTTATTATTACATATACAATCCCATAGGAAAATTACATCTACACCAATATCACATCAGAACTATTCTCTATATTACTGCATCATGGGTTCATGTCTCCAGTCCACTGATGCCATATGGAAAGTAATTATACGTGATATTGTACAATTTCACTTTGTCGTACAGAAGATGAAAATTGAGGAGCACATCATCAGTAACATATGAGCACCTCGAGCAGCGTTTAACCAGCATATCTCACTCTGAGGTAACGCCCCGCCTCATTACTCCAGCTATTAGGTGAGGAGGAAAAATCATTTCCACTCCCCTCACACTCAGAACTGCCGGACCCACTCACGAACAGCATATTAAACATACATCACAAGGGAGAGGAACATTAACACACACTGTGTGTGTGTGTGTGTGTGTGTGTGTGTGTGTGTGTGTGTGTGTGTGTGTGTGTGTGTGTGTGTGTGTGTGTGCGCCTTAATCTCGAACTGAATCTGGCAAATAATATCTGCTCAGTGCTGCTTCTGTGGTGATCCCTTTCCATTGATGGATGCGGTAAAGTGGCGCCAAGACTTTGTGCAGCATAACAGATGGATTTTATTCTGTAATTATACACTGACAAAGTGAGCTGAACCTGACAACTATAATATAAAATATAAAATAAATATAAAAATAAATATAAATGGGTTCTTTAAGCATTTCTAAGAGTCATTTGGACTGTTTCAGGGTCTACTTGGAACTCTTTCTGACAGTGAAACACTCAGATGGTTCCACTATAGGGACAACCAAAGTCCAAAGTGAACCAAGGGCTCTAGTTTTTTTCAAGCATGTATAAAGTTCTTCAAAGACCACTTTTCTGTATTCTTAATAATACACCACAAAGATTAATTGAGACTTTTCATGGCTTTTTTCTTTTTTTTTTTCTATATGATAAATTTGCACTTTAAATCTGTCTCATTAACTCCCTCAAAATATTGACATATTACTCAGCAGGGAAATGAGTGAAATATGGAAAAATATTAATGCATATTAATAACTTTCCCATCAAAAATCTCAGCCATTGCATGCAAAATAGCAAAACAGCGCTAAGAAGATGCGTCTCTTATTCTGTAATCAATAAATGCTGTTGAGTGTCAAAATGAGCATTTTAAACATTATTTGTTCCAAAATGTTTGTCGCAGTAGAACCCAGAGTACCCTGTGTCCTAAAGTTACAGCTCCATCCTCAACATACCCAGAGTACACCAGACAACTGCTGTGACTCTCTCACTTTTATACTGATTCTACGTTGTATAACCTACCACCTAAATATGATCATGAGTTCAGATACGCTGAATTTCCAAACTGCTGAAAATGTTGTGCCTTTAATAAAACAACATTTCTGAAATCCTCAAGCTGTTACTATCTACGAATGAAGAAAAGAATGTTTATAATCATATTATATACAAGCATATGGCTTACACTTTTGTCAAGAGTAACTGAAAAATATATTTAATAGGTTTGTTCATTTGGAAACATTTTTTCATTAGTTTATTACTATATTTTAGCGCACTTCTTTCATTAATAAATCACACTTTAATAATCCATTGTATGTACATTTAAGGGCAGCAAGGTGGTGTGGTGGTTAACGCTGTCACCTCACGGCAAGAAGGTCCGGGTTCGAGCCCCGTGGCCGGCGAAGGCCTTTCTGTGCGGAGTTTGCATGTTCTCCCCGTGTCTGCGTGGGTTTCCTCCGGGTGCTCCGGTTTCCCCCACAGTCCAAAGACATGCAGGTTAGGTTAACTGGTGACTCTAAATTGACCGTAGGTGTGAATGTGAGTGTGAATGGTTGTGTGTGTCTATGTGTCAGCCCTGTGATGACCTGGCGACTTGTCCAGGGTGTACCCCGCCTTGCGCCCGTAGTCAGCTGGGATAGGCTCCAGCTTGCCTGTGACCCTGTAGAACAGGATAAAGCAGCTAGAGATAATGAGATGAGATGAGATGTACATTAATTTAATTCATAATACATTTTATAATTAATTTCTTACATTCGAAGAAAACGAATAAACGTCAACATCAATCTCTAAAATTATATGAACACTAACTACTTATATATGGGGTGGCACGGCGGTGTAGTGGTTAGCGCTGTCGCCTCACAGCAAGAAGGTCCAGGTTCAAGCCCTGTGGCCGGCGAGGGTCTTTCTGTGCGGAGTTTGCATGTTCTCCCCATGTCCATGTGGGTTTCCTCCGGGTGCTCTGGTTTCCCCCACAGTCCAAAGACATGCAGGTTAGGTTAACTGGTGACTCTAAATTGACTGTAGGTATGAATGGTTGTTTGTCTCTATGTGTCAGCCCTGTGATGACCTGGTGACTTGTCCAGGGTGTACCCCGCCTTTCGCCCGTAGTCAGCTGGGATAGGCTCCAGCTTGCCTGCGACCCTGTGTAACAAGATAAAGCAGCTACGGTAAAGATAATGAGATGAAATTTTATATATATATATATATATATGGACATGAGTGTTTTACTGGGAAATACACCACTTATATTTTTCATACAAGCTCCATCCAGGACATGGAGAACCAAAACCGTGACACAACTCTCTCTATGTCACTCCTGAGGAAATCGATGAATTGTTTTGATAAATTTGGGCACTTTTTGTTTGTGAATGTGTCTATATAATAAAAAGAAAATCACACGTTGGCTTGAAGCTATGTTTATTTTCTCGTGTTGAAAAACATACCTGTATGAAATACATTGCGGATCTAAGTGACATATTTAAATAATATTGGCTGGCTTTGAGTGGTCTATCAGATATATTCCATTCATCTAGCATGACAAGATGAGTTCTCAAAGGCCATTCTCAAAGGTCAACGCTAGCTTACCCGCAAGTCGGCGGTGTCAGCATGGCAGTGAAGTCACCTTCCAGACGGTATAGTGTTCATCACTAGTGATAGCGAATGCTAATAAAGCAGTTAAGCCAGTGCTATCAAGTGCAAGTAGCACAGGCTAACAACTGAGAAACTAAGATTTCTATCTCCAGACTCTTCCTCCACGCTCGCTCGCCACAGTATTTTTCACTCAGACTTAAGTATTCATTTTCCTATTTAATTTATTTAGTTACTTTTAAAATCAACATTGACAACTACACACAACGGGGCGACCTAGCAGCCAAAATTCTCTCAAAATCTTCCATTTTTAGCAGAGCTCCCAGCGGAGCACCATACCTAAGAAAAAATGGTAAACCCATCGAGTCGATTTTTTTGTGGTTTGTCCGTGTACGTGTACCACCAGTCATACACACCGTCTAGTGGTCAGTGTTAGTAATTGCCAGTCATACAGTTTCTCTTGTAAATATGTGTGAAGAATATCTAATTAAGTTTTGGTAGCCTTTCGGATGTTCAGCGCATCTTTCTCTTTCCCGGTGAACAAAGCAATGCTTCTGCGCATGCACAGCAGAAAACTCTCTCATTGGATATTTGCATCAGCTCTGACATGTGACATCATGTTGTCTTGACAACCATGCAATATCGTAAACCATATTGAATGCTCATTCTCCATTGGATAGAGTGACGTAATACACGTAGGATAAGCGATATGCTAACAATATTACATGCTATCAAACCAAATGAATGAAACCTGCTAGAAGGGAATAGAATGCTTGTTTTTATTCCATGGAAAAAGTGTCCTGTATGTATAATAATTCCTGACATTTCACTCTGATGATGTCACGCCCATTGTTTTCCTGCTGACTAGACGCACGTTGTCAAAATGGCAAACCGGTTCAAAATTAAAATTCTTTTGATTAACTTGCGGTTTTTTTTTTTTTTTTGGATGTGTCTACATTATTTCAAGGACATTTCATGGTGGCGCAAAGATATGAAGTTTATCTTCTTATGTTGAAAATATTTTCACTCATTTACTTTGTTCACTCTTGAAATATGTTCACCACTCGAAGATAAACTTCATATCTTCGCACAACTGTATTATATCATATATTTTTTTATTTATTACTCTTTACTGCTCTTTATAGTACTTTTTTAATGTAGCAACATTTAATTTCATTAAAACAATAGTAGTCCAAGGTACAATTTGTGTACCTGGGACACAAATTGTACACATGGGACACATCTTGTAGACTCAGAAACAGTTTTTCTGGAGACTTTGACTGTCACACTTGCTTCTTATTTTCGCAGCAAAATCCAGTACCCTTCATTATGTTTTTTGTCTGAAAAGTGTCTCTTAAATAATATACGGCTTTCTTCACTGACAGAAAAACATTTTTCTGTAACATTTAATTTTGTGCTGGAAAACGATTCTTTGGAAATCTAAAACGTTTTTGTACTGACCCAATAATGTAGAAGTTATACAATATAACAAAGATTTTTTAAATATTTTTCTAAGAAATTTTTTGTTTCTCTTCTAGCTCTCTCCCTGCATTTCTGGATGTGTCCCTGATCCATTCTATTGTGCAACAAGAAAGCTGAGTTGGGTGATTAGAGGGCAAGAGAAGATTCGATTAATATCAATGTGTTTTATTCCATTGATTTATTAATTTTATTTTATCCTGACACCCTGTTGGCCAATTGGCCTGTCAGTTGCCAGCCTCTTATGAGGCTGTCGGCATCTACTGAGAGTACACTTCATCTACCGCCAGCTTGCTAGGCCTGTCACAGCTTTCCAGACAAACAACCATTCACACACACACGGGCAATTTAGAGTAGCCAGTTGACCTTACTGCATGTCTTTGAACTGTGGGGGAAACCGGAGCACCCAAAAGAAACTCACACAGACACGGGGTGAACGTGCAAACTCCACACAGAAAGGCCCCCATCAGCCGCTGGGCTTGAACTCAGAACCTTCTTGCTGTGATGTGACAGTGCTAACCACTGCATGACCGTGCCACCCACTCCATTCACTGACATCCCAATTCACTTAAATTCACATTAGTTTCTGATTATTTAATATGTGATTCAGGACTAACAACTGTTTGGCACACAACCTGAATTACATTTACACAATCACAGTCCTGCTGAAAATAATCCTGGAACCTGTTACAGTCGTCTGATGGTTGCCGGTGGTGGTGAAATTCAGCCTTTGTGCAATGAAACAAGAAAGCACTCATATTCAACATAAACAGATATCGACGTCAAATAAAAATGATAACTATTTCTTTTACATAAAATGATTATGAATTAATCAATATCTGTATCTGATTATGAATTAAACAATATGTTTTTCAAACCACAGCAAGAAATGATCAAAAGCAGTGCTGATTATATGTCCAGTCAGACCAGGATCCCATCTGGTCAAAAGTAATGCCACCTGAACAGGGAGGTTTCATGCAAATACTTAAGATTCAGGACCAAGACAGAACCAGACTCACCTCTGCATAGGAAAGGTGGGAAGGAAAAAAAAACACAAAACAAAACAAATACGCCACATGTTCCTCGTGTCTCTGTAACTAAACGTGACTGAGTGATACTTGGAAAGTACTCAAAGCATTACAGTGATTGCCATCAAGCCAATCTGAATAAGGAAGAAAGAATAAATTATATAAACAAAAGCAACACGGAAATCCATATGGCTCTAAATCAACACTGTAAGATGACTCTCAAAAATAGTCACACACCTGTACTTTCCAAAACCATATTTTGTACCTTTAGTATGCCTCTTTTCCCAAGGAACGTCAATATAATATCTCTGATTATCTGTAAAAGCAGTGGTCCTTTGGGTCTCATTATTTCCTCATCTTCAGTAACCACTTCATCCTGGTTAGGAAACTGGTGAATCTGGAGCAACTGCAGTAACACTGAGTATGTACAGTATTTTTAAAGGTGTCCAGGGAAAAAGTGTGCACACCTGGTGCAAGACATGTCAAGCAAAAGTACAGTTTGTTACCTTTATTTGTTTTTTAAAAATCAGTGGTTTGGATGGAAATTTGGAGATTCTATACAGAACCTGGGAATAGAGTGGGTTTCCATCACAGCCTCGTTAGTAAGCAAAGAACCTTCAGCTGTTTGGTGTATTTTTTTTTATTTATTTGTAATAATGTGTCAAGATTTAGGTGCCAGCAGATGTGCAGCAAACTCACCGATGCAAAGCAAAGGCAGGATAAGGGACGCGGTGCACATGCGCGTCAACATCTCCATCCTTCAGGGAAGCGGGTCAGCGGGACTCTGGAACCTCTCGGAACTCCTTGTGACACCTGGATTTCCTCTTCCTCCTCCTCCTCTTCTTCCTGCTCACGCGCCGAGGTGCAGGGCGCGCATTGCTCTACCTTACCGGTGCTCGTTTTCCATACCAGACTGCACAGCCAGTGCCGGAACTATGCATGAAGTCTCAGATGCTCCAAGGTTGCGATCGAATGCAAGAAGGCTGACAGTGACCCTGATGAACCCGCAGCGGTTTGTATTGCAGCGGATTTCTTCAGATGCCCAAAGCCGCAGGTGGTCCACATGCAAGTGCAGAATAAGTAGCACTCTCATGCAGGAAACCTAAAGAGCCATGAGAGGAGCTGGAGGAAAGTTGAAAAAAAAAAAAAAGATTAATCTGTTTGGATCAACACAACTTCCAGAACAGGGCTGCTTGTGCGTCATGCGCGTTTTGACACCCGAAACATCCCTGTAGCGCAGGACAAACACGACCCTGTGTGTGTGTGTGTGTGTGTGTGCGCGCGGTTTCATGCACATTTACTATCCTGCATCTGTCGCACACGAGATCAATTTTCATTCAGCACATGTTGAGAAAATCGTAACGACGCTCCTGCTGCTGTCGGTGCTGCTGCTGGACCGCCGTCCCGCGTCGTACGTCAAACTTAACAAATAAATAAATAAATAAAGTTATCCCAAATCTGCTTTTCCTTCCCTATAACCTACAGTCTAGCCAGGTTTCATGCCCTGGCTCTATTCACTGAGTCCTGACAATGCTGTACGACACGATTAATAATAATAATAATAATAATAAAATACCTGGAGCCAAGTGAGCGCGCAAGACGACTTGGAGACGCCGAGTCCCGAATTGCTCAGTGCGCCCTACCTAGGCGCACTACATATGTGTGGAAAGGACTGGTTCTACAAGCTACGTAGTGAACCACGTGTCCAATCGGAAGGTATTTGGGATTGAAATGGAAAACAGGGGGCGTCGCGTCAAAGGGGAACCTCACAGAGCATTAATAATAATAATAATAATAATAATAATAATAATAATAATAAATTATACCCCATATATAAACTATTTCCTTGTAAGACTCGATGTCTTTATGTCACAAAATCACTGCAGGAATGTACTATTACTACATTTTATTACAGAATACTCAGTTCAGTTCACTTGGTCGGGTTCAATGCCCGAACTGATGATTGCATCATCAGTTTTCCATTGGCTAATCAGACACAAGGTACGCCACCGTGGTTGGGGGTTAGGTGCCTTGCTCAAAGGCGCTTAAGCCAGTCCTGCTGGTTCTGGGAATCGAACCAGCAACCTTTTGGTCCCAAACCTGTTTCTTCTCTAACCATTAGGCCATTGCTTCCCCAATTACAGAATACCATTTCATATAAAATACCTTGGATCCAGTAATACTTCTGCTGAGTAATTATTAGCACAAACAATTGAAAGCACTAAGACACTGTGTCCCCCTCTAGTGGACACCTCTCAGATTGTCATTATTATTTCTGACTTGTTGCCTTGTCTCTTGTTTCCACAGCCAGATGCTGTTCTCTGCGTACAAATGGTGTTGGGTTTTTTGTTTTGTTTTGTTTTGTTTTTGTGTGGAAGGTAATTTATTTGGCGACATAAAATGAATTCATACTTCATAACATAATACCTGCCGTAAAAAAGGTCTCTACAGGTATGGCTTTACAGTTTAGTAAAAAAGGGAAAAAAAGGGATTATATTGTGGATTAAAGAGGAAGTTTCAGGAAAATGTAGGCTCTTCTTTCGATTAAAAGACCACTTTCTGTTTTAAATTTTAAAGCGTATAATATTATCTAATGTGAGAATCAGGAGCGGGCGGCACGGTGGTGTAGTGGTTAGTGCTGTCGCCTCACAGCAAGAAGGTCTGGGTTTGAGCCCCGTGGCCGGCGAGGGCCTTTCTGTGTGGAGTTTGCATGTTGTCCGCGTGGGTTCCCTCCGGGTGTTCTGGTTTCCCCTACAGTCCAAAGACATGCAGCTTAGGTTAACTGGTGACTCTAAATTGACCGTAGGTGTGTCTATGTGTCAACCCAGTCTTGTCCAGGGTGCACCCCGCCTTTCGCCCGTAGTCAGCTGGGATAGGCTCCAGCTTGCCTGCGACCCTGTAGAACAGGATAAAGCGACTACAGATAATGAGATGAGAATCAGGAGTTAACCTACTGTATGGCCAAAATTATTTGGAACCTCAATCATCACACATACAGTACCAGTCAAGAGTTTGGACACAGCTATTCATTCATAGGTTTTTCTGTATTTTGATTATTTTCTACATTGTAGAACAAGACTGAAGACATCAAAACTATGAAATAACATCTGGAACATATATGGAATTATGTGGTAAACAAAAAAGTGTTGTTGTTTTTTTAAAAAACAATACGTTTCATATATTACATTCTTCAAAGTAGCCAGTGTTTACCTTGATGACGCTTTGTACACTATTGACACTATCTTAACCAGCTTCATGAGGCCATCACCTGAAATGCTTTTCAATTAACAGGTGTGCCTCGGGGGCGGCACGGTGGTATAGTGGTTAGCACTGTCGCCTCACAGCAAGAAGGTTCTGAGTTCAAGGCCGGCGAGGGCCTTACTGTGTGGAGTTTGCATGTTCTCCTCGTGTCTGTGTGGGTTTTCTCCGGGTGCTCCGGTTTCCCCCACAGTCCAAAGACATGCAGGTTAGGCTAATTGGTGGCTCTAAATTGACTGTAGGTGTGAATGGTTGTCTGTGTCTATGTGTCAGCCCTGCGATAACCTAGCAACTTGTCCAGGGTGTACCCTGCCTCTCGCCCATAGTTAGCTGGGATAGGCTCCAGCTTGCCTGCGACCCTGTACAGGATAAGCAGTTACAGATAGATGGATGGATGGAAGGTGTGCCTTGTCAAAAGTTAATTAGTGCAATTTCTTGCCTTGTTAATGCGTTTAAGATAAAACATAAGACTTTTCCTTTTTTTATTTACTAACCCCATTTCCAGAAAATTTGGGGTAGTTTCCAAACTGCAATAAAAACAATGTGATTTCTTAATTCATGTGAACCTTTATTTAACTGGCAAAAGTACAAAGAAAAGATTTTCAATCATTTTACTGACCAACTTTATTGTATTTTGTAAATATAAACAAAGCTAGAATTTGATGCCTGCAACACACTCAAAAAAATCTTGGGACAGAGATATTATTACCATTATGTTACACCACCTTTCCTTTTAATAACTCTTTTTAATCATATGGGAGCTGAGGATACTAATTGTTGCAGTTTTACAATTGGAATTTTTGTCCATTCTTGCTTGATAAAAGACTTCAGCTTCTCAACAGTTCATGGTCGCCGTTGTCTGAGTCTCCTCTTCATGATGCGTTATACCTTCTCAATAGGAGACAGATTTGGACTGGCAGCAGGCCATTCAAGCACATGCACTCTGTGTCTATGAAGCCACGCTGTTGTAGCCCATGCAGAATGAGGCCTGGCATCATCCTCCTGAAATAAGCATGGACTTCCTGGGAAGAGACGTTGCCTTGATGAACATGTCTCTCAAAAATAAAACCCCAATATATGCCCCAGTATATCAATGACTTTTGCACCTTTCTCTGATAACAAACTGTACGGTCGTGTTCACCTTTGGCACCAAGAACTCGATGTCTGGTTTTCATGAAAACAAGCTGAAATATGGACTCTAACCACAGCACATGTTTCCACTGTCTTTCGGTCCATCCAAGATGAGTTTGGGCCCAAGGAAAATCAGCAGCATTTCTGCATAGAATTGATGAATGTAATACAATGTCAGGTTGCATTTCTGGATGCAGCAGCAGAACTGTGTTAAGTGAAAACGGTTTTCCAAAGTACTCTTGAGCCCATGTGGTTATATTTGTCACATTATCATAATGGTTTCTCAGGCAGTGCTGCCTGAGGGCTCAAAGGTCACGCACATTCAACAGTGTTTTTTCCAACCTTGCCCTTTTTGCACTGAGAGGTCTATGAATTCCCTGGATCTTTTCACAGTATTACGTATGTACTGTATGTAATGACGGGTGATAACCTGTCAGGGTCATTATTGGTTTTACCTATAGGGGGTACTATAGATAAGCCTGGTAGGTAGAACACAAGAAGAAGAAGAAGAAGTCAGAGTTACGAAATGTCATGTATGTTGGAGCTGCTGTCGTTAATAAACCGAGCACAGTGAACTCACGTGGAATTGTCAATACTTTATGTCTGTAAGAGACAGTAACAGACATTACATGGTGTCAGAAGAGCCTGTGTGTCGGCGAGAGAAGCAGTATGTCGAAGTTCAACCCGCCCAGCGAATTCAAGTTCGCGAGCCCTGCAGAATGGCCGGAGTGGAAACAAAGATTTTGCCGCTTTCGGTTGGCCACGAAGCTGAACAAAGAAGATGGCGAAGTTCAAGTGAGTTCGCTGATCTATGCGATGGGCAGTGAGGCGGAGAAGATATTTAGTTCGTTTGAGTTCGCGGAAGTAGCTCAGAGGAAGAACTTTGACACCGTTATGAAAAAGTTTGATGACTACTTTATTCCAAGACGTAACATCATACATGAACGGGCATGTTTTTACCAACGTAGTCAGCAAGCCGGGGAGACGGCAGAGATGTATATAAGGACATTGTACGAGTTGGCAGAGCACTGCGAATTTGGAGATAAAAGGGACGAACATATAAGAGACCGTCTGGTGGTAGGGATTGCCGACAAAGAGCTTTCCCGCCAGCTTCAGCTCAAAGCAGACTTGACGCTGGGACACGTAATTGAAAGAGTGCGCCAAGCGGAGGAGGTAATGCGTCACATTAATCTTCAAGCCAACCGACCTGATGCACAGCTGGCCCATGTTCAAGCTTTCAGAAAGAAAGGAGGACAGTACAAGAAAAAGGCACAGCGACAAGAGTACACAGGCCAGGGAGTCCAATCAAAGGAGGAGTGTGGTAGGTGTGGAAAGCCACAACACGCTGACGAAAGACAATGCCCAGCGTTAAAGGGTAATTGCAATAAATGCCAAAAGAAAGGACATTGGGAACGAAAGTGTCGTACAAAAGCAGTGAGAGAAGTCACTAGTGAGCCGCCTGAACAATACTTTTTGGGTGCAGTCAATAGGCCAAATAATGAGGATACATGGACTGTATGCTTGCCAATAAACAATGTGACTGTAACCTTTAAGATTGACACGGGAGCAGATGCTACTGTGATCGATCAGAGGACATTCGAAAAGATGAGTCCTAAGGTGGAGTTAGGGGCTCCAGACACATGTTTCGTAAGCCCAGGGGGCGACCTCAGATGCCTTGGCAGGTTTCCCTGTACCACTAGCTATAAAGGGGCAAAGTATTCCTTTAAAGTGTATGTGATCGAGGGGACAAGCTGTTTGTTAGGCTGCAAAGAAGCAGTGAAAATGGGCATTGTGAAGAGAATGGATGAAGTCAGTGGCGTGTTTGGTTCCAGTGGCCTACTGAAAACAGAACCAGTAAAGATAGCACTATGGGAAGATGCACAGCCGTATGCAGTACATACCGCCAGGCGGATACCCCTGCCACTGGTGCCGCTGGTAAAAAAGGAACTGCAACGCATGGAGAACGAGGGCATAATCGAAAAGGTGACACAGCCAACGGAATGGTGTGCCGCCATGGTGCCGGTGTTGAAACCTAACAATAGAGAGGTCCGCATCTGTGCTGATCTCAGGAAGCTGAATAAAGCAGTGAGACGAGAGAAATACGTCATGCCCACAGTGGAGGAGATCCTACCGAGGCTCGCCGGATCAAGAGTGTTTACGTCACTAGACGCAGCTAGCGGATTCTACCAGATCCCTCTCCATGAGCAAAGCAGAATGCTCACTACTTTCATCACCCCCTTTGGGAGGTACGCCTTCCGCCGCCTCCCTTTCGGAATTACAAGCGCTCCTGAAATTTTCCAGAGAAAAATGGCGGAGACTTTGGCAGGCTTGGAGGGAGTGGAGATATTCATGGATGATGTCCTGATCCATGGAGAGACAGAGGAGATCCATGACCAACGCCTAGCAGAGGTGCTGAGGGTCATAGAGGCAGCAGGTCTCAAGCTGAATAAGGCAAAGTGCAAGTTCAAGCAGCGACAGGTCCGTTTCCTGGGCCATGTGATCGACGAGGCAGGCGTCAGGGCTGACCCGGCCAAAGTGACCGGGATTGAGAACTTTCCACAACCACAAAATGTGACTGAACTAAAAAGGTTCTTAGGAATGGTTAATTACTTAGCCAAGTTTGTTCCAGAGCTGTCAACAGTGGCACATCCACTGTATGAGCTGCTGAAGGGAGACATGGAGTGGGCGTGGGGACCTGCCCAGTGTGAGGCGTTCAGGAGCGTAAAGACTGCGCTAGCCACAGCTCCAGTTCTCACCTTCTACGACGCCAGCAAGCCCACCATGGTGTCAGCAGATGCCAGCAGCTACGGGTTGGGGGGTGTGCTGTTGCAGCAACACCAGGACCAATGGAAGCCCGTGGCCTACTGTTCCAGGCGACTGAGCGACGCAGAAAAAAGGTACGCACAAATCGAGAAGGAATGTCTGGCCAGTGTGTGGGCGTGCGAGCGCTTTGACAAATACCTATACGGACTTGATAGCTTTAGGCTAGTGACTGATCATAAACCCCTGGTACCTCTGATGAACAATAAGGACTTGGACTGTGTGCCAATCAGGTGCCAGAGGTTACTGATGAGGTTCATGCGTTTCAACGCAATAGCAGAGCATGCACCAGGCAAGACTTTAGTAGTAGCTGATGCGCTCTCAAGGAGCCCTGAGCAGTGTTACGGGGATGGGGTCTGTCATGAGGAAGTGGCAGCGCACATTGACACCGTCATGAGCCAGGTTCCAGCTACACCACATAGGATGACTGAGTTAAAGCAATACACTAACAATGACAGACAGCTCCAGATGGTCATAAGCTTCATCAGGAATGGGTGGCCTGAGTATTTGGAGAGGGTACCTGAGGCAGTCAGGGACTTCTATCAAGTTAGAGGAGAGCTGTCAGAGATAGATGGGTTGGTCGTTAGGGGCAGCCGCATCGTAGTTCCCATAGAGATGCGAAAAATCATCTTAGAGAGAATACATGATGGACACCAGGGTCTAGTTAAGTGTAGAGAAAGAGCAAACCAGTCTGTATGGTGGCCTAGAATGTCAGACGAAATAGGAACAATAGTACAGCAGTGTATGTTCTGTAGGGAACACAAAAACACACAGAGAAAGGAGCCATTAAAGCCCAGCGAGCTCCCATCTAGGCCTTGGCAGAAAATTGCTATAGATCTATGCGAGTTCAAGAAACAGAACTACTTAGTAGTATCAGACTACTACTCTAGATACCTGGAGATTTTGAATCTACCCACAACTACCAGTAAGCAGGTGGTAGATAGGCTGAAGGCCACATTCGCACGTTATGGTATTCCAGAAGTGCTGGTTAGTGATAATGGGCCCCAGCTAGCTTCGGCAGAGATGAGGGAGTTTAGTAGGGAATATGACTTCACTCACGTCACATCTAGTCCACATTACCCTCAGAGTAATGGACAGGCAGAGAGGGCAGTCCAGATAGCTAAGTCCATACTAGAACAGGACGACCCACTTTTAGCACTGATGACATACAGAGCCACACCCACCTCTTGCACAGGAGTTAGTCCAGCAGAATTGTTAATGGGCAGGAAGATTAGGACCACGTTACCCACCCTGCAGGACAATCTGAGACCAAACTGGCCTGATGAGGACGAGGTCAGACGGGCTGATGCTGCAGCCAAGCAGAAACAAGCCTTCTACTATAACCGCAGGAATGGAGTGAGGATGCTACCAACGCTGAACCCGGGGGACACCGTTCTCACAAAGTTGGATGGACAGAAACAGTGGACAATGCCTGCTGTTGTTCAGAGCTCCTGCTCTACTCCGAGGTCCTACATAGTGGAGACAGCCCAAGGTGTGCGCTATAGAAGAAACAGGCGCCATCTGCAATCCACGCCTGAGTTGCTCACACCTGGTGGTGAAAGCCATGACCAGGGCGTTCCTGAGACTGGGAACACTCAGAGTGCACAAGTGATAGAGACACAACACACTCACACACACACACCCGACACGGTGACTATCACTCGCTCTGGAAGGGTGAGCCGAGCCCCAGACAAACTGGATTGGTGATTAAGGGTTAATCAGGGGTGGCAGAGAAAAAAAAAAAGGGGGAAGGGTGAAGGAAACAGCATGGATATGGAAAAAAAAAGAAAAGAAAAAATGTTGAAACCAATGTTACTTGAGACATGTTGAATGTTGATTTATTGTTTTGTTAAGAAAGTACACAGGGCAATGAAAAGTAAAGAAATGTTTAAGTTGTGTTAAAGAAGGAACAGAAAAGAAAAAGAATGTATTCTGAGTTAAGAAAATTGAGGTCTGAAGACAAGTAAGACAATTGTTATAAAAAGAAATAAGTTAATGTGTGTGAAGTTTACACTGAAGTTTAGGTTAACAGTGAAGTGCAACATCTTTGTGGGGGAGATGTAATGACGGGTGATAACCTGTCAGGGTCATTATTGGTTTTACCTATAGGGGGTACTATAGATAAGCCTGGTAGGTAGAACACAAGAAGAAGAAGAAGAAGTCAGAGTTACGAAATGTCATGTATGTTGGAGCTGCTGTCGTTAATAAACCGAGCACAGTGAACTCACGTGGAATTGTCAATACTTTATGTCTGTAAGAGACAGTAACAGACATTACACTGTAGATTTTGAAAGACAAAATCTTGCATTGAGAAATGGTCTTTTTGAACTGATGAATGATTTTCTTACAAATTTTGGCACAAAGGAGTGAGCCATGAACCATCCTTGCTTGCAAAGGCTGAGCCTTTGGTGTGTGCTCCTTTTATACGCAATCATGATATCCAGTTAACCTGCTTATTGTGGAATCTTCCAAAATGGTGTTACTTGAATATTCTCTAACCTTTTAAGTCCTATTTTGCCTCTGTCCCAACTTATTTTGAGTGTGTTGCAGGCATCAAATTGTAACTTTGTTTATATTCACAAAATACAATTAAGTTGGTCAGTAAAACTGTTGCAAATCGTTTCTTTGTACTTTTGTCATTTAAATAAAGGTTCACGTGAATTGACAAATCACAGATTTTTGTTTTTATTGTGTTTTGGAAAATATCCCAACTTTTCTGGAAATATAAACTCCTCTGTCCAGAAGACTCCAATGTGGTAGAAAATCTAAAGTTACAATTAGACAGATAGATTAATTGATTTACTTTATTGATCCCAAGCTGGGAAATCGCTGTTGCAGCAGCAAATTATCATCCATCCATCCATTATCTGTAATTGCTTATCCTGTGCAGGGTCACCAAATCATCACAGGGCTGACACAAAGAGACAAGCAACCATTCACGCCTACGGTCAATTTAGAGCCACCAATTAGCCTAACCTGCATGTCTGGACTGTGGGGGGAAACCGGAGCACCTGGAGGAAACCCACACAGACACGGGGAGAACATGCAAACTCCTCACAGAAAAGCCCCCGTCAGCCACTGGGCTCGAACCCAGAACTTTCTTGCTGTGAGGCGACATTGCTAACCACTACACCACCGTGCTGCCAGCAAGTTATCAGACCTGTGAAAGAAAAAGACACACTGTAAAACACAAAATAGAATTTTAAAAAATTGTTAGTATTAAGGAAAGACACATCATTATTTTCAGCTGATTATAGCTACATTTAAGAAGAAGAAATCTTTATTTGTCACATGCACACTTCAAGCACAGTGCAGTGTTGTTTTTGGCAGCCATTTTTTATTTAGTTTTAGTCTTAGTCTTTTGGACGAAATGCTTATTAGTTTTAGTCACATTTTAGTCAATTCCATCCTTGACAGTTTTGGTCTAGTTTTAGTCGATGAAAACTAAAAGGGTTTTAGTCCAGTTTTAGTCATTCATTTTAGTCGAAAAAAATAATTACTTTAAAACATTAAATTAGGCCAATACAGAGATAGGAAATTGTAATCGAGGTTGACAGGTTGTACATAACATACTCTCAAAACAGTGTCTCAAAACAAACTTGTTTCACTTGAATGTAAAAAGTATGTCAAATATTTGGGTTTAATAATCGATGACAATCTTTCTTGGAAGCCTCATATTGATTTTATTTGCAACAAAATAAGCAAGGTTGTCGGCCTTTTGGCCAAGCTTAGACATTTTATTCCACTACATACCCTTATGACATTATATCGCTCTCTGATTCAACCTTATTTAACATATGGTCTTAGTTCTTGGAGACAGGCTTGTAAAACTCATATAAAAAAAGTATTAATCCTACAAAAATGAGCTTTAAGATTAATACATTTTGTTGATAATAGAGAAAGTGCCCTTCCATTGTTTTCCAAAACCAATATTTTACCAGTAAATCTTCTTTTCTATGAATGCATTTCTAAATTAATGTATGATGTTGTTAATCAAAGTGCACCCTCAAACATTTGTAAATTATTTTCTTCTATTTCTAGTATCCATTCTTATAACACTAGGTCATCTTACTCCAAGAACTTATATACTCAGTATTCTCATACAAATCTACAAAAGAACTCGTTTTCCCGTGTTGGTGTTAGGGTATGGAACCAGATTCCAACTTCTATAAGATCTTCATCTAAATTGTCGTTCAAGAAAAAAGTCAGACACCATCTTTTTACTGATTTAAGTAGATATAGATATGATGTTGACATCTCCAAACTCTTTCTTTCTACATAACTTTATTTCTATATATAATTAAGAGCTATATATATTTATTTATTTATTTATCTTAGTTTTACCCCTCCTAGAACTGCCACCTTATTGTGGTGGAGGGGTTTGTGTGCTTGAATGATCCTAGGAGCTATGTTGTCAGGGGCATTACGCCCCTGTTAGGGTCTCCCAAGGCAGACAGGTCCTAGGTGACAGGCCAGACTAAGAGCAGTTCACCAAAACCCCTTATGGATAACGATCTATCAAGGACCGTGATGTCGCCCGGTATGGTGCAGCCGGGGCCCCACCCTGGAGCCAGGCCCGGGGTTGGGGCACGTATGCGAGCGCTTGGTGGCCGGGTCTTTGCCCACAGGGCCCGGCCGGGCTCAGCCCGAAGCGGTGACATGGGCCCGACCTCCTGTGGGTTCACCACCCACAGAGGTAGCCGTAGGGGGCTGGTGCAATGTGGATTGGGCAGCAGTCGAAGGCAGGAGCCTCGACGACCTGATCCCCGAACACAGCGGCTAGCTGTTGGGACATGGAATGTCACTTTGCTGGGGGAAAAGAGTCTGAGTTTGTGCGGGAGGTTGAGAGGTACCGGCTAGAGATAGTCGGGCTCACCTCCACGCACAGCTTGGGCTCCGGAACCCAGCTCCTTGAGGGGCTGGACTCTCCACTTCTCTGGAGTCGCCCATGGTGAACGGCGGCAGGCTGGTCTGGGCTTGCTTATAGCTCCCCAGCTCAGCCGCCATGTGTTGGAGTTTACCCCAGTGAACGAGAGGGTCGCCTCTCTGCACCTTAGGATCAGGGAGAGGGCTCTTGCTGTTGTTTGTGCCTATGGGCCGAATAGCAGTATAGAGTATCCGGCCTTCTTGGAGTCCCTGAGAGAGGTACTGAGAAGTGCTCAGACTGGGGACTCCATTGTTCTACTGGGGGTCTTCAACGCTCACGTGGGCGACAACAGTGACAACTGGAGGGGTGTGATTGGGAGGAACGGCCTCCCCGATCTGAACCTGAGTGGTGTTTTGTTATTGGACTTCTGTGCTAGTCACGGTTTGTCCATAACGAACACCATGTTTGAGCATAAGGGTGTCCATAAGTGCACGTGGCACCAGGACATCTTAGGTCGGAGGTCAATGATCGACTTTGTTGTCGTTTCATCGGATCTCTGGCCCTATGTCTTGGACACACAGGTGAAGAGAGGGGCTGAGCTGTCAGCTGATCACCACCTGGTGGTGAGTTGGATCCGCTGGCGGAGGAGGAAGCCGGACAGACCTGGCAGGCCCAAACGTATGGTGAGGGTCTGCTGGGAACGTCTGGCCGAGCACTCTGTCGGGGAGGTCTTTAACTCCCACCTCCGGGAGAGCTTCTGAGGGTGGCAGGGGACATTGAGTCTGAGTGGACCGTGTTCTCTGCCTCCATTGTCGACGCGGCTGTTCAGAGCTGTGGCCGCAAGGTCTCCGGTGCCTGTCGTGGCGGAAATCCCCGAACCCAGTGGTGGACACCGGAAGTAAGGGATGCCGTCAAGCTGAAGAAGGAGTCCTATCGGGCTATGTTGGCCTCCAGGACTCCTGAGGCAGCTGATGGGTATCGGCAGGCCAGGCATGCCGCAGCTCGGGCAGTTGTGGAGGCAAAAACTCGGAACTGGGAGGAGTTCGGTGAGGCCATGGAGGAGGACTATCAGTTGGCCACGAAGAAATTCTGGCAAACCATCCAGCACCTCAGGAGGGGGAAGCAGTACTCTGCCAACACTGTTGACAGTGCGGGTGGGGAGCTGTTGACCTCGACTGGGGACATTGTCGGGCAGTGGAAGGAATACTTTGAGGACCTCCTCAATCCCACTGTCATGTCTTCCATTGAGGAAGCAGAGGCTGATGAGTCAGAGGTGGACTCATCCATTACCCAAGCCAAAGTCACTGAGGTGGTTAGCAAGCTCCTCGGTGGCAAGGCACCGGGGGTGGATGAGATCCGCCCCGAGTATCTCAAGTCTCTGGATGTTGTGAGGCTGTCTTGACTGACATGCCTCTGCAACATCATGTGGCGGTCAGGGACAGTGCCTCTGGAGTGGCAGACTGGGGTGGTGGTCCCTCTTTTTAAGAAAGGGGACCGGAGAGTGTGCTCCAATTATAGGGGAATCACACTTCTCAGCCTCCCAGGGAAGGTTTACTCCAGGGTACTGGAGAGGAGAATTCGGCCAATAGTCGAACCTTGGATCCAGGAGGAACAATGCGGTTTTCGTCCTGGTCGCAGAACACTGGACCAGCTCTATACCCTTCATAGGGTGCTCGAGGGTTCATAGGAGTTTGCCCAACCAGTCCACATGTGCTTTGTGCATTTGGAGAAGGCATTCGACCGTGTCCCTCATGGTATTCTGTGGGGGGTGCTTCGGGAGTATGGGGTCTTTTTGCTAAGAGCTGTCCGGTCCCTGTACGAACGGAGCAGGAGTCTGGTTCGCATTGCCGGCAGTAAGTCAGACCTGTTCCCGGTGCATGTTGGACTCCGGCAGGGCTGCCCTTTGTCACCGGTTCTGTTCATAATCTTTATGGACAGAATTTCTAGGCGCAGCCGGGGCCGGAAGGAATCCTGTTTGGGAACTACAGGATTTCATCTCTGCTTTTCGCAAATGATGTTGTCCTGTTGGCTTCTTCAAACCAGGACCTTCAGCATGCACTGGGGCGGTTTGCAGTCGAGTGTGAAGTGGCTGGGATGAGAATCAGCATCTCCAAGTCAGAGGCCATGGTTCTCGACCGGAAAAGGGTGGCTTGCCCTCTCCAGGTTGGTGGAGAAGTCCTGCCTTAAGTGGAGAAGTTTAAGTATCTCAGGATCTTGTTCACGAGTGAGGGAAGGATAGAGTGTGAGATCGACAGGCGGATCGGTGCAGCCTCCGCAGTGATGCAGTCGCTTTACCGGTCCGTCGTGGTGAAGAAGGAGCTGAGCCAAAAGGCGAAGCTCTCGATTTACCGGTCGATCTACGTTCCGACTCTCACCTATGGTCATGAGCTTTGGGTAATGACCGAAAGAACAAGATTGCGGATACAAGTGGCCGAAATGAGTTTCCTTTGCAGGGTGGCTGGGCACTCCCTTAGGGTGAGAAGCACAGTCACTTGGGAGGAGCTCGGAGTAGAGCTGCTGCTCCTCCACATCGAGAGGAATCAGCTGAGGTGGCTCGGGCATCTCTTTCGGATGCCTCCTGGACGCTTCCCTGGGGAGGTGTTCCAGGCATGTCCCCCCAGGAGGAGGCCCCGGGGAAGACCCAGGACACGCTGGAGGGACTATGTCTCTCGGCTGGCCTGGGAACACCTCGGTGTTCTTCCCGAGGAGCTGGCCGAGGTGTCTGGGGAAAGGGAAGTTTGGGCTTCCATGCTCAGACTGCTGCCTCCGCGACCCGGCCCCGGATAAGCGGAAGAAGATGAGACGAGATCTTAGTTTTAACTTTAAATATTATTTAATACCATGCATGAATTATTATTATCAGTATGACAAGTATACCTCTCTATATATATATTTTTTCAATGTTATTGAATGATATATTACTGTACCTTTATATTGAATAACAAGTATTATCTCCTCTTTTTTTATTTTTGTTACCAAATAGTTGTTAATTTGTCATGTTTTATTATCTTTTTCATACATATTTAAGTATAATATTAATTCATATAAAATATGTTTTTCTTTGTAAACATGAGTCTGCCTTGATTAGCAGTGCGCTATTTGCAGACTCATGTAGTCTATTATATGTTTATATGTAATTGAAACAAAAGATTGATTGATTGATTGATTGATTGATTGATTGATTGATTGATTGATTGATTGATTGATTGATTGAAGTGTGCATGCTCTCTACATAAACACTGCCTAGTGCAGACATCCCAAGTCTCCTGGAAGTTCCGGGAGTCTCCCGCATATTGATAGTGGCTCCCTGATGCCCGCAAATTGGAGAATATCTCCCAGAATCTAGAGCAAGCGAGCAAGAGCGTGCACGTGAAACATTAATGTCTGCATCGCGCATATGACGGAGTGCGCGAGGGAGCGCGAGAGAGACTGCATGTGTGCCTGTTCATGTAGCGCATGCTAGACAAAGAGCATCCTGATTGGTTTACAGACATCCAAACTCATTTCAGGGAGGTGTCGTGACACACACACACACACACACACACACACACACGCTGATGGGGAAAAAAAGTCATGCGTCACGACACCTCCCTGAAATGAGTTTCTGCTAGTGTGTATGCTCCATTGTTCACAGACTTGTGTTTCTGCCTCCGTTTAACATGTCGCAATGCGCTGACAGAGCACAAACATGTCATGATGAACACACAACTAGAAGATGACCAGGCTGTCCGTTAATGTAAATATGATGGCTAAACGTGCTGCTAACGTTAGAGTAGCCAGGTGTGCTGCTGCTCATTTAGACATATTAAGGCACAGCAACAGGTCTGAAAAGCTATATTTCCCCCGTATGTTTCACAGTAACTCAAATATGGGTCAATATATGACAAAGCATTCTGTTGCTGTCCCACCAATAATCCCTGCAGGACATGTTTTACTCATGACATGTTAATTGAATTTAAGTTAGCTTAACCAAGTCAACTTTAGCATGAAGCTAGTGGTCCCATTCTTTTTCACCAGGTCACGGTGTTTTGGAAAACTTCATAGGAAATTCATCACAGACCAATTGTTGAGTGACATTAACCAAAGCTAGCAAACATATGCATGATCTGTAAACAGGACTTCTTGTAATGTTAACTTACCGTCGCAGAAATAGCAGCATGGTGAGCCTTTAAATGTCTCTTGAGGTTGGTTGTATTCTTGCCACGCAGTTTATAACCACAGCGTGTACCTCTGTCTCCCACTATAAGGCATTCCGTTTTATTTTCTGCTGGATTATGTGTAAAGTATGTCCATAAATCATCGCGTCTTTTCCGCCCACCAAGCCCTTGTGCTGGCGTTGCCACTGCCATGGTCCATGAACTGTGTGCACTGTGCCTGGTGGGCGTGGCCAAACAAGGACCGGATGCAGGTGCATTGCTGATAGTTTCAGCATTTGGCAGACAGGTTGCACACACCGTTGGAGGAAACGCCATGCATTTTGATAGTCCTATAGCCAACCCACTAACATTTTCGTCTCGTCTCATCTCGTCAACAAAAACAACAGATACGTCTTGTCATATTTTCGTGATCAAAGAGTTATGTTTAGCTCGTCACTGTCTCGTTTTAGTCATGAAAAAAAGGTGTGTTAACAAAATCATTTCATCATCATTAACAACACTGGCACAGTGAGATTCACCCTCTGCATTTAACCCATCTGAAGCAGTGAACACACACATGCACCCAGAGCAGTGGGCAGCCACATACAGTGCCTGGGGATCAGTCAGGGGTTAAGTACCTTGCTCAAGGGCACTTCAGCCCAAGGCCACCCCACATTAACCTAACTGCATGTCTTTAGACTGTGGGGGAAACCGGAGCACAGCCACACAGTCACAGGGAGAACATGCAAACTCCACACAGAAAGGCCCTTGCCAGCCACTGGGTTCGAACCCAGAACCTTCTTGCTGTGAGGCAACTGTACTAACCACTACACCACCGTGCCTTAATGTTATGGAATGTTAGTTCCTCTTATCACTTACATTATAGCAGCTTTTTAAAAAAAAAAAAAAAGTTTGTGTCTTCATGTATCTTTTTCTACCTTCTTGAAGATAATGAGACAAAAGGACACAGTTTCAATATGATTGAGAAACTGCAAAAAATATAAACTCCTCTGTCCAGAAGACTTAAATGTGGCGGAAAATCTAAAGTTACAGCTTTACCTTTGAGTGTTAAAAAGTGCTGACACTCATTTTTTAATATTTTTGTCTCATTTGTTTAACTGGGTTCTCTTTATCTACTTTTAGGACTTGTGTGAAAATCTGATGATGTTTTAGGTCATATTTAGATTAGATTAGATTAGATTAGATTAGATTAGATTAGATTAGATTAGATTAGATTAGATTAGATTAGATTAGATTAGATTAGATTAGATAAAACTTTATTGATCCCTTTGGAGGGTTCCCTCAGGGAAATTAAGATTCCAGCAGCATCATTACAGATAAACAGAGAAAAGAAATAGAGAAAAACTTCTAGATAAATTAAAATAAATTAAGTATTTACATATACAAATATAAAAGAATAAGATATGGGGAAGAGAGGAAGGGAGAGGGGGGAAGGGGGGAGAAGTGGGGTTAGGGTAAGTGTGTGGGGGGGGGGAAGCAGGAAAGATATTGCACTTTATATTGCACATTATATTGCACATTGTCCAGTATTGCTTATTGTTAGGCTAGGCTACTGCTCTTTCCCATCCTCTGTCCTCCTGTTACCCCTCCTCCCCCCCAGAGAGGAGTTGTACAGTCTGATGGCGTGAGGGCCAAAGGAGTTTTTGAGTCTGTTCATCCTGGACTTGGGAAAGAGCATTCGGTCACTGAACAGGTTCCTCTGGTTGCTGATGACGGTGTCCAGAGGGTGACTGGCATCATCCATGATGTTCAATAGTTTGTTCATAGACCTCTTCTCTGCCACCGTCACCAGAGAGTCCAGCTTCATGCCGACCACAGAGCCGGCCCGCCTGATCAGTTTGTCCAGCCTGGATGTGTCCTTCTTGGATGTGCTGCCTCCCCAGCACACCACGGTGTAAAACAGGACACTGGCGACCACAGACTGATAGAACATCCACAGGAGTTTCCTGCAGATGTTAAAGGACCGCAGCCTCCTAAGGAAGTATAGCCTGCTCTGTCCCTTGCTGTATAAGTGATTGGTGTTACAAGTCCAGTCCAGCTTGCTGTCCAGCCACAGTCTGAGGTACTTGTAGGAATCCACAGCCTCCACCTCGACTCCCTCGATCAGAACTGGTCATGACCTTGGTCTGGACCTCCCAAAGTCAATGACCAGCTCCTTGGTCTTCGAGGTGTTGATGCAGATGGTTCCTGTTGCACCACACAGCAAAGTCCCTCACCAGGCTCCTATACTCCTCTTCTCTGTCGTCACTGATACACCCAACGATGGCTGTGTCATCGGCAAACTTCTGAATGTGACACAGCTCCAAGTTGTAGCAGAAGTCCGCGGTGTACAGGGTGAAGAGAAGAGGGGCCAGCACTGTGCCCTGGGGTGCTCCAGTGCTGCTAATTACAGTGTCAGACGTGATGTCCTTCAGCCTGACGTACTGTGGCCTGTCAGTGAGGTAGCTGGAGATCCAGGTGACCAGGCAGGGGTCCACTCGCATCCTGTTCAGTTTGTCCTGAAGCAGTAGGGGCTGGATGGTGTTGAAGGCACTCGAGAAGTCCAAGAAGAGGATCCTCACTGTGCCATTTCCCTTATCCAGTTGCGAGTGGGCTCGGTGTAACAGGTAGAGGATGGCATCTTCCACACCAACACCTGCCCGGTACGCAAACTGCAGACAGTCCTGGGCATGTTGTACCTGGGGTCTGAGGAGGCTGAGGAAGAGCCGCTCCAATGTTTTCATCAGATGAGAAGTGAGTGCCACCGGTCGGAAGTCGTTCAGCTCACTGGGCCGATTCTTTTTGGGAACTGGAACGATACATGATGTCTTCCAGAGGGTTGGCACTCTCCCCAGCTGCAGGCTGAGGTTGAAGATGCGGTTCACCCAGTTCAGCAGCACAGGTCTTCAGTAGTCATGGACACACCTTGTCCAGGCCTGCTGGTTTCCTGGGGTGAAGCTTCCTCAGTTGACCTCTGACCTGGTCTGCAGTAATGCATAGAGGAGTCTGTGTTGAGGTGGGGGAGGAGGGGGCTGCTGTGATGACTGGGGGGAGGTGTGTTGAGGGAAGAAGGAGAGATGGCTGCAGTGAGAGAGAGGGTGGGGGGGACATGGGTTGGTTGAACCGATTGAAGAAGTCATTCAACTTGTTCGCCCTCTCCACTGTCCCCTCAATGACTCTGGTCTTTGTATTGTGGCCTGTGATGGTTTTCACACCTTCCCAGACCTCCCTCATGCTGTTCTCCTTCAGCTTCTGCTCCACCTTTCTCCTGTAGCTGTACTTAGCTTCCCTCATGCAGCATTTCACCTCCTGCTGTGCTGCTTTCATCGCCTCCCTATCCCTGCTCCTGAAGGCGGCCTTCTTCCTGTTGAGGACAGCTTTGACTTCCTGTGTTACCCATGGCTTGTTATTAGGGTAACACCGTACAGTCTTAGTGGGGGAGACCACGCCTGCACAGAAGTTGAGGTAATCTGTCAGACAGTGTGTCAGCCCCTCTATGTCCTCACAGTGTGGGCTAAGCAGCACATCCCAGTCCGTGATGTCATAGCAGTCTCTGAGGGCATCTTCCATTTCAGGGGACCACCTCCTGATGGAACTAGTTGTTGCAGGCTGCCTTTGGACCAGGGGGGTGTACTTCGGCTGTAGAAGAACCAGGTTGTGGTCAGACTTCCCTGGTGGGGGGAGGGGTGTGGCTCTGTATGTATCCCTCACATTAGCATACAGCAAGTCAATTGTCCTGTTGTTCCTTGTTGGACAATCCACAGCCTGGTAAAAAGCAGCCAAAGTAGAGTCCAAAGTAGCATGATTAACGTCCCCAGAAATGATCATAAATGCCTCAGGGTGCTGTGTCTGCAGCCTTGCTGTGACAGAGTGAATCCTCTCACATGCAGTGGCTGCATCTGCCTTCGGAGGGATGTAAACACAGATGGTGAGCACGTGACTGAACTCCCTCGGCAGATAATATGGCCGCAGGCTAACGGCTAGCAGCTCCAAGTCCGGGCAATTTAAAACTGTCTTTACGGAGATATGTCCCGGGTTACACCAGCGGTTGTTGACATAAATGATGAGTCCCCCACCTTTGCTTTTCCTGCATGTGTTACCGTAGTGTCTCTGTCGGCTCTCACAGCAGTGAATCCCCGCAGGTCCATGTTAGCATCCAGTACAAGGTCTGTTAGCCATGTTTCCATAAAGATAAATAAGCTGCTCTCCCGGTAAATCCGCTGGTTGTTCAGAGCGGAAAGCTCGTCAACTTTATTCGGCAGTGAGTTCACATTCCCCATGATAACGGAGGGAATGGATGGTTTGTAGCGCCGCCAGTTGTTCGCTAGCCTAGCCTTTAGCTTAGCTCCGGCTTTGCAGCCCCTGGATTTCCTCCTCAGCTCGGCCGGGACGGGGTGTCGTATCCCGGCTCATCCCATTGTTTTCAGGGCCAGCAGCTCTTCTCTCGAATAAGTGAGAAAACTGGCTCCTGGTTGCGTGTTAAAGTTAAAAATATCCATGTTATATAGTTAAACACACTATGTATTCGTAAGAAGAGCAAAAAAGTAAAAAAGGTGGAAAAAAAGAGGTTTAAAGAGCTAAAAACTACAGAGCTACTGGAGAGGCAGACGTCTCACACAGCACCCAGAACTGATTCAGAGCTAAAAACTACAGAGCTACTGGAGAGGCAGCCATCTCACACAGCGCCCAGAACTGACTCATATTTATGCAGAAATATAGAAAATTCTAAAGGGTTCACAAACTTTCAAGCATCACTGTGTATATATATATATATATATATATATATATATATATATATACAGTGATGCTTGAAAGTTTGTGAACCCTTTAGAATTTTCTATATTTCTGCATAAATATGAGCGCCCAGAACTGACTCATATTTATGCAGAAATATAGAAAATTCTAAAGGGTTCACAAACTTTCAAGCATCACTGTATATATATATATATATATATCATCATCATGGGCGGCACGGTGGTGTAGTGGTTAGCGCTGTCGCCTCACAGCAAGAAGGTCCTGGGTTCGAGCCCCGGGGCCGGCGAGGGCCTTTCTGTGCGGAGTTTGCATGTTCTCCCCATGTCCGCGTGGGTTTCCTCCGGGTGCTCCGGTTTCCCCCACAGTCCAAAGACATGCAGGTTAGGTTAACTGGTGACTCTAAATTGACCGTAGGTGTGAATGTGAGTGTGAATGGTTGTCTGTGTCTATGTGTCAGCCCTGTGATGACCTGGCGACTTGTCCAGGGTGTACCCCGCCTTTCGCCCGTAGTCAGCTGGGATAGGCTCCAGCTTGCCTGCGACCCTGTAGAAGGATAAAGCGGCTAGAGATGATGAGATGAGATCATCATCATCATTTGATCTGTTATTCTGCAGTCCAACAGAGTCCAGTAGTGGTTAGTGCTGTCACCTCACAGCAAGAAGGTCCAGGTTCGAGCCCCGTGGCCGGCGAGGGCCTTTCTGTGCGGAGTTTGCATGTTCTCCCCGTGTCCGCGTGGGTTTCCTCCAGGTGCTCCAGTTTCCCCCACAGTCCAAAGACATGCAGGTTAGGTTAACTGGTGACTCTAAATTGACCGTAGGTGTGAATGTGAATGGTTGTCTGTGTCTATTGCCGCTTTTCCAAAACCAACGCGGCTGAGTTGGGCTGAGCCGTGCCTTGCTGAGTTGGGCTGAGTCGAGCTGAGTGGGGCTGTTGGAGTTGCATTTCGACTACAACCGCGCTGAACCGTGCTGGCTGAAAGTGGGTGGACACATTGGGTGGAGTTAGCGAAAGTGGGTGGACGTCACGTGATGTCGTTAGGCGGCGCAAACAGTGACATCAGTGACCTTTTAAGCGGTAGTCTCACGACCCGGATAGTAAACAATAAACATGGAGAACATGGAGTCGTTAGTGTTGCTGGTCTTGGTGCTGTGGCTTGTTGTCACCAACAACAACAACAGATACTGGCAAGAGCGTATAGGTGAGGCGAGGCGCATAAGGCTTCAGAAATTCTCGTAATTCGTAATTATTCTTCTTCCGGGTTTACGGTGTTTACAGATCCCAGCGTGCTCGCGGGGCGTGTGTGGGCATGTGAGGACACTCCTCCTCACCAATCAGTGCACAGGGGAGTGTCTCCGACACGCCCCTAGCCCCACTCGGCTCGGTTTGGCTCGCTTCAGCCCTACTCCAAAACCGTGCGAGTTTTGGGTGCTGAGTAGGGCTGAAGCGAGCTGAGTCGTGCTGCTCTGAGGTAGTCGAAACGCGAGCCGTGTCAGGCTGAAGTGAGCTGAAGTGAGCTGAAGTGAGCTGAAAAAGGGTAGTGGAAAAGGGCCATATGTGTCAGCCCTGTGATGACCTGGCGACTTGTCCAGGGTGTACCCCGCCTTTCGCCCGTAGTCAGCTGGGATAGGCTCCAGCTTGCCTGCGACCCTGTAGCACAGGATAAAGCGGCTAGAGATAATGAGATGAGATTAACAGAGTCCAGCAGTACATTCTCTCCTCTCCTGCCTGTTACAGGTCTGTGCATATGTCCTTCAGCTCAGTGGCTTTGCATCAATAATTCATACAAAATTGCCAAAAGGATTTATTAAAGGTGAACTCTGCTTAATCTAATTTTAGTAAATACCCTAAAGTGGTCACTTAAGCACATTTGTAGAAGTAAGTGGCTCAGTGGGCAGCATCTGATACCTAAAGATCATCTAAAGCTCAGTTTAATTGTGTGCTATTTCATATTACAGTGAGACACACAACTGAACCCCCACACAGCACTAAGCAACAATTACTGTCAGGGGACTGTGGAGAGAGCCTCAAGAACCGGACAGAGGAACATAATCTCAAGTAGTCACTTAGCCAGCATGTTTAACAAGGCTGTGTGGAGGGATCAGGAAACATCCTTAGATGTTAGCAGGATTTGGCTAAGCAGAATCAGCTGTTAAACTGACATATCAGCTATTACACCAATCTGTGATTTGTTAATTCATGTGAACCTTTATTTAACTGACAAAAATACAAAGAAAATATTTTTCAATAGTTTTACTGACCAACTTAATTATATTTTGGAAATATAAACAAAGTTAGAATTTGATGCCTGCAACACACTCAAAAAAAAGTTGGGACAGAGGCAAAATAAGGCTGAAAAGTTTACACAGGAAAATAATCAAGACGGTAACACTAACACTGCTTCATCACACCACATCTTCACTCGTTATTTTACTTCAGCAGCACCACACATAGTGGTCACCACAGTGGATCATCATGATCCGCATATTTGCTTTAGCATAGGTTTTTACACCGGATGCCCTTCCTGACGCAACCCTCCCCAATCTATCCGGGCTTGGGACTGGCACTATGTCTTGTGCAACCCCGGTGACTGGGTATTTTACCTAATCTGCATGTCTTTGAACTGTGGGAGGAAACTGGAGCACCCAGAGGACACCCACCACATAGTGTTTATTACTTACAAAAGCAGTAGACAGGAGGTGAAATGAGATGCTATAATTCTCTTTTACTTTTGTGCTGTTTAATTGTTGGTGAGTTAGTGAGCTTGCTAAAGCTATGGTCACACTACAGCTCGCGATGCTTTGCGATGGGTTATCGATGCATTTTGGTGATGATACATGGTGATATACAGGCGAGCTAAAAGTTGTGGTCACACAGCAAGCAAGCACTTGACTGACACGCCTTCGTACACTTGAGCGGCCACGCTCGCTCACAGGACCCAGTCGTTAGGGGAAACACCTGATGCTGATTTGAACGCAATCACCATGTGCATATAAGGACACAGAGGCTTTGCAAAGTATTATCATTATCACTGTCACATTTGTTTCTAGCCATGTTTATGACTCTGGTTAAATACTCTGCTTTATGACATTGCTTTCTGTTTTGCTTTTGATTTCGGTTGTGTTTTGCAATTGTAAATATTACGCCTGCTAATAAACACACTTCCTGCACTTAGATCCGTCTACCACCACATACCTGACAGAATACTTCACTGTCTCTCTGAAAACAGCGTCCTTATATGTGCATGCTGATTGTGCTCAAATCAGCATCAGGTGTTTCCCATAACGACCAGGTCCCAAGAGCACACACAACATGCTTTGAAGGATCCTCGAATGTAATTGCACTTTTTTTTTAAAGATATTTTTTGGGCTTTTTTTCACCTTTATTGGATAGGACAGTGTAGAGACAGGATTTTTTGTTATGTTTTCAGCCACTCATGAGGCGGAGACACACCAAAAAACAACCCACAAATCTCAGACAGAGAGTGATCAGGAAATTACCTCAGGTCGGACTCGAACCCGGGTCCCTAGATTTATGGTATGGCGCCTTATCCAACTGAGCCATGACACCCCCTGTAATTGCACTTTTTAAGTCTTGGCAAAGGTTAGGCTATGCTGAGCCGCTGCGTTAATGAGGCTCCCACATGCATTGGGGACATGGATTTGAGACAAATACATCTCAAGAAGCTCGACAAAGGTTCCCTGAGCTTTGGGAAGTATTCCCAAACCAATCTGCGAGTATTAACCACAGTTTGCCAATGAAAACATCGCCACCAAATTTCAATGCATGCATTAAAATTTTTTGTTATGTTTTCAGCCACTCATGAGGCGGAGACACACCAAAAAACAACCCACGAAGCTCGGAGAACATTCAACGTGCATCATATGATTGGTGGCGATGCTACCAATTTTTCATCGCCATGTAGTCACAAACCTATCTTGAGCTTTGTGACCAGGGCCTAATAGACAGATTAGCAATGAAATTGGATTAACTCCCAAACAAACTTCCAAACATGTCGAACTTCAGGTATTGTTTACACTTCCATTAGTGACAGCACATTAATTAAGATAAGTTATATTGCCTTTACAGCACTGGTGAAACCAATCCACAGCTAAAACAGCAAGTCCCTCCAATATACACCAGTGTGTATTTTCTCTCTCATCTCACTACATTCTCCAGGCTGATTGCTGTGACCCTTGTTCCTTATAGTTAATGTCAAGTAATTAACATTTATCACTCTCTGAGCATAACCTTTCCCCTGAAGAGATGTCCTGGTTGATCTGCTCTTTTCCTCAATCCTGTCTCAGCATTTCCCTCATTACCAGACAGAGTAGAAACATTCGAGAGAGGAGCTTGTTTACAGTGCTGGTTTAATTTAAGACTCTTTTTTTAATCTTCTTAATACAGAGAACACAAAGTGTGCTTGTTTTACCTTTAATATTGTTATAATCAATACCAGTAAGGTGCTTTTGTTGTTCTGCATCTCACGTCCCATCAACCCCACACAATCAGAGAAAACATTAGTCATTGTAGTGTTAGGGACTCAAGTTTATTTCTTAAGCACCTTGCTAAAGTAATGACTGTCTTCAGATGTGCAGATCTTATTTTCTGTGCTATTATACGAGAGCAAGTTTTGTATCAGTAATATCTTCAATATAACAAACCATTATTATATAGTACTAGTCAAACGTTTTGACACACTTACGCATTCATAGTAATGACTAAGTGTGTCCAAACTTTTGACTGGCACTGTATGTCACATTCACCCTTGCTCTGGCTCCTTTCTCTTATTACTTTCTGTATCCTGTCTGTTCATTTTTGGTTTCTGCTTTCCATATTAGGTCAGGTGAATTAGCCTAATGTGAGACATTTTAGGCTAATTCACCCTAATAATAAATTAAGAGGTGTCCCACATAAGGGAGTGTCCAACATTATAGTACTTCATCATCGTTGTTTCCAGTTTCGTTGCTTATTTTGATATTATACAGCACATTTGAGTGTTTCGGGGCTTAGCACTTTTTTTTTTTAAGAAAAGAGACTTTCACAATGCTTCACGCTAAAACAGGACAGGGCTATGAATGAGCTCAGTTTGTGATGTCACTAAATTTAGTAAGTGCTGTGGTTGAAAAAATTAAAGTAACATCAAATATAAATCAAAAATCAAAGTAACACTTAATGTTAGTGATTAAGATGGTGTTCATTATCACCTTCTTCTCCCTTGTTCAGCACTGCTGCCAGGTCAGTGTCCATATTAGCCCTACTGATTCACATATCACATTACTTGGAGCATAGTTTTACACCGGATGCCCTTTCTGTCGCAACCCTCCCATTTCTGGGCTTGGGAAACAACCATTCACACCTATTGACAATTTAGAGTAGCCAGTTAACCTAATTGCATGTCTTTGGACCGGAGGTGGACAGTAACAAAGTACATTTACTTGACTACTGTACTATAGGCTACGTTTACACTAGACCGTATCTGTCTCGTTTTCTTCGCGGATGCACTGTCCGTTTACATTAAACCGCCTGGAAACGCCTGGAAACGGGAATCCGCCAGCGTCCACGTATTCAATCCAGATCGTGTCAGCTCCGGTGCTGTGTAAACATTCAAAATACGCGGATACGCTGTGCTGAGCTCTAGCTGGCATCTCATTGGACAACGTCACTGTGACATCCACCTTCCTGATTCGCTGGCGTTGGTCATGTGACGCGACTGCTGAAAAACGGCGCGGACTTCCGCCTTGTATCACCTTTCATTAAAAAGAGTATAAAAGTATGAAAATACTGCAAATACTGATGCAAATACTGCCCATTGTGTAGTTATGATTGTCTTTAGGCTTGCCATCCTTCCACTTGCAAGTAGTAAGTGATATGCGCTGGGATCTCACACACAGCGGCTCAGTCCTGAATCGTGGCTTGTGCACTTCACTCACGCGCTGTGTGAGCTGCGCAGGGCCGGAGTGCGCACCCTCCAGAGGGCACTCGCTGTTCAGGGCGGAGTGATTTGGAGCGCAGGATGCCTGCGGAGCCGAGCGTATCCGTGTATTGGCGTTGCTGTGTACACGGCTAACGGTTTTAGTGTAAACGCGAATCGTTTTAAGAACGTTAATCTGATGATCCGCTGATTTGACGTAATGTAAACGTAGCCTAAGTACACTTTTTGAGTATCTGTACTGTACTTGAGTATTTTTTTTGGAAACTTATGACTTTTAACTTCACTACATTTGAAAGACAAATATCGTACTTTTCACTCCACTACATTTCTATCAATGTCCTTGTTACTATGAAGCAGCTTTGAAAGTGGATTTTTTTTTCTTTTCCTTTCTAAAGCGTGATTGGTTTTTTCGCAGGTGACACTGAGACAGCCAGTAATCACTAGGGTCACGTCACATCCATAGACTGTATATCGAGTACAATGATTTCTCAGTAGCATTATTTGAGCACTATCAGTTGATGGCAGAATGGAAGGAGGCGGTTCTTCTGGGGAATGCACACACTCATGGCCATACCGAGAACCCATGTTTCAGTTTTCTGAAAGGATTAAACATTCATTTTGTTTTAATTGTTTGCCTAAAATGAACCACATCACAGCCTACAAAAACTCAACATCCAACCTGTGGAAGCTTATTGAGGTATGTAAACATTTTATTCCAAGAGAAAGCTTGCAATGATGTTGTCTGTTCTTTTAGAGCTAGTGATAACGTTGCAATAGCTACGCAGTCTGGTTAGTCAAATGACTTTCTGTGGATTTCCCTGCCAAGTTGGACCGTTTATATAAATTAGGTTTATATAAGTATTATTCTTGACCAAGAAGGCAGTAATTTATTAAAATGGTGACAAAATTGAGGATTAACTTAAGGTTCAGTTAAACTTAAGGTTCAGTTAAAAATGACCTTCTGTCTCGGCTGGACATTGTTTGGGAACATTTTGTTTATGAAATGTGTGTTTTTGATCAGAGATGTGTCTGAACGATGCCAAGGTCTGTTTTGATGTCAGATCGACCCAAACACACTTTAATGTTGGATGTAATGGTAGCCTTATTGCTGAACAAAGAGTTAAGACTTTATATTTTAGAGCTTTTTAAGATCCTTTATTATTTTGGACTATTGCATATGCTATGGCAGTGATTTTAAACTGTTCCTGTGTAGCCTGACCTTCGTCCAGTGGAGAAGAACACTTCTTTGTTAGACCAAACATAGTCTTTGTTTAAAACATTGTCGTAAAAATATCTCGCGCGCTTTGACGTGCGTAAATGAAATTGCTGAATTGCTGAAATATTATTTTGCTTATGATTGAAGGTTTCATTCACACACACACACATACATACATATGGAATTAAGATGTGATTTGCTGACCTAGCACATAGACACAGATATCAAAATGATGTCACTCACTCACATCATCCCATAGACACACACACACACACACACCCCTCTCTGAGGTCACACACAAACACACACACATTTGACAGACACAATAGCCGTTTGGAGAGATTATGATTTGTTATAAAAGGTGTTTGTAATCTTTCATCTTTGGCGAGAATACTGTGAATAAACAGTAGTTAAACCGATCTCTGGTTCTCTGTTTTTTTGCGGTGTTCCGTCCCAGAATTCTGCAGGTGGTACGAGGGCGGGGGTCCCGAGAAATAAGTTGACCGATTGACCTTCTAACTAGGTTGAACCTAACAGCCTTGTCCATGGCTAACGTTTACACATAGCTAGTTAACTTGGACACTGTTAGTTAGCATGTAAAAATGGAGTTACGGTAGGGTGACCAGATTTCCTTAGTCTGAAACCGGGACACTTTTGCGCGCGACCATGCTCGTGCTCGCACACCTGTTTTTTACGTAAACGTGACACTCAGAGAGGTGCTCTTATCATTTTGTTGAAGCTCACATTTATCAACATCTCACATGAAATAAAACAAACAGGCATTTTGTTATCTAGTAGCATAGTGGTGTACAGATCAGTTAAATTATGGTCAGACAACAGATTTTGTAATGGCTGAGAATAGGCCAGGCTATGTCCATAGGCCACATTTAAACTGATTTATTTCACCTGTTTGTGAGAACACCAAGAAGAATGCATATGCACATGTAGGCTATATCTCTAAAATTGTATGCACTATAGCATGAACTTCAAAAGTAGATATGTGACCTCAACATAGCCTAGGTCAGAATCAACCTTACTAACCATTCCCCACAACTGAATGAATAAAGCAAGAAGATGTGTACAAAAGTGAACTCTTTAATGGAAGGTGCAACAAGCTGTTCAATATGGCCAAACTGTCAGAATGGTATGTTAAACAGAAACAAAAAAAGAGACAAGTGATTTGAGGATATATACTACGGAAGCCGCAAGAGGCCCTTCATATAATCCTTTTTTTTATTCACCTTGTTATCCCGAGATAACGACATAATTAATTCAGGATCTCGAGAAAACAACACAACTAATTCGAGATCTCGAGAAAACAAAACCGTTATTCCGAGATCTCGAGAAAACAAAACAATTATTTCATGATCTCGAGTAAACAGCTGAGAAATGGTTCATTCAGGTGCGCCAAGAGACTTGTGATATGCTGACTTTGGGGCTATTTCTCATTCTGTATAGACGCAACTTTGGTCATTAGAATGTCTGGAATAATCAATCACCTAATAAGGCAATATTTTGATCAGGGGTTGACACAGGGAGAGATTGCATTAAGTCTTTTAATAAGGGATAATTTCAAAATTAGTCCGCGCCACCTCCGCAGAAGACTGGCCCGGCTTCGTCTCTACCGACGGAGATAGAGATAGGAGATGTGATCCAGCTGAGATCATGAAATAATTGTTTTGTTTTCTCGAGATCTCAAAATAATGGTTTTATTTTCTTGAGATCTTGAATTAGTTGTGTTGTTTCCTCGAGATCCTGAATTAATTATGTCGTTATCTCGGGATAACAAGGTGAATAAAAAAAGATTATATGAAGGGCCTCTCTCAGCAATAAAGGAGGAGAGGGGCGACAGCCCGAGGAAAGCCCCCACAGGAGCGCACAGCATTTGCAACATAGGCTACCCAACTCAGTACAAGAACAAAGCACTTGCAGTGTGTGCAGTAGGCTTTGCGCGCATTGTTCTGCACCTCTCGGAGGAAGGGGTAGGTGCCCTGTAAATCTTTGGAAAAGGTACATTTTCTTTTCGGCATAATTGCTGCGGCATTACTGCTGCTAGCTGCTAGACAAAGAACATTCGCGCCAGTTAATGTTTATTTTATTGTTGCATGGCAACACGTTCTGTTGTCTGGAATAATGTGGCTAAATAAACACCCATGCCACAGGGCCAGGGGGCAGTAACCAGGAAAGTTTGCGATTCCTGTCAATTCATCAAAATAGTAAATGCAGACATTTCTCTGCTAATGATTCCCACGCTGCTCAGTCGCAAACATCGCGAGTGGCGAAAACCGGGACATATCCGTGTCCCGACAGACTTTTGTCGGGACTCGGGACACACAACCCCAAATCGGGACTGTCCCGGTAAAACCGGGACGTCTGGTCACCCTAAGTTACGCTAACATGAATAACGTTGACTTATCTGAAGTCCTTTCAGAAATAGGTTTTAGCATAATCTTGCCAAATAAATAGAATGTAGAAATCTTTCTTTTCTAGTAGCATTAGCTACCCAATATGATTTCGAGTTTGAAAAGAGTTTGCTAGCATGTCAGGTGGAGCTTCACTGACTAGCTAGCTTAATGTTAAACTACCATGATGGCACAGCATATGTTCCTTTTGTAAATCCAATAGGTTGCTTCAGAGGCATTCGGTACTGTGAGCATTGTGGCAATAATACAACAATGCATTGACAGAAAATGTACTTTTAATACTTAAGTATTTTTAAAAGCAAGTACTTCAGTACTTTAACTTAAGTAAAAAAAATTGACTGTACAACTTTCACTTGTATCGGAGTAACATTTGACCAGTGGGATCTGCACTTTGACTTAAGTAATGAAGTTGGGTACTTTGTCCACCTCTGCTTTGGACTGTGGGGGAAACCAGAGCACCCGGAGGAAACCCACACAGACACAGGGAGAACATGCAAACTCCACAAAGAAAGGCCCCCGTTGGCCACTGGGCTCAAACCCAGAAGCTTCTTGCTGTGAGGCGACAGTGCTAACCACTACACCATCGTGCTGCCCCAGTGACTACAATGGTGGTCTTCATGTTATATATGAGCTAGTTTACCAGCTAGTTGATTAGCCATGTTTGTTAATGGTAATTATATGAGGCTACTGGGAGACATAGTCCTTGCTGCAGAACAAAAGTTAAAGGGGTGGAGCTGAATCTGTTCCAACTAACCAGATTAGACTCCACCCTGTGGACTTTTCTGGAGTGAAAAGGTATGGCAGAAGGACATGGGGATAAGTCCAAATTTGCAAAGTCATAGATATTAGTATTTTAATAAGGATAAGTGTGTAGAGATATTCCTCAGCTGTTATTTGTGTCTTGAGCATTGAAGTACTTAAACAATTATTGTAACTAGATTATGTTTAATGCTTTAAAATTGCATGTTTAGGAGTATATTAACTTTCTCTCTTACACACACACACACACACACACACACACACACACACACACACACACACACACACACAAGTAACCAGTTCCTTTCCCAATTATTTTGTACATTTTCCAGCATATGAAATTGTTTATTGGTGTCATATAAAAATAAATGACCTCACTCGCGTTATCTAATTAATGTGGTGTCCTGTTCTGGGTTTAAAATATGCATCACTCCCTGGAGTCACTCATTTTATCTCTGAAGTTACACAAGCCAATTAACCATGATGCCTATTGGGAAAAAAGGCCCTTGTGGCAAAATAGGTATGCTAATTAGCATTAGAAAGCAATGTAATTTCTAACTGACAACAGCACCTTTGAATGTAGCCATTACTGCTTTAACTATGCACAAGAATATTGAAGGTAATATTGTTTTGCTTAGCATCTTGTCTCACAGCCTACTTTACTTTGTACAAAGAGCAAGAAAGGTATTTGGTAGTGGTTTGGTAGTAGTATTATCCATCCATCCATTATCTGTAGCCACTTATCCTGTTCTACAGGGTCACAGGCAAGCTGGAGCCTATCCCAGCTGACTATGGGCGAGAGGCGGGGTACACCCTGGACAAGTCGCCAGGTCATCACAGGGCTGACACACAGACAAACAACCATTCACACTCACATTCACACCTACGGTCAATTTAGAGCCACCAATTAACCTAACCTGCATGTCTTTGGACTGTGGGGGAAACCGGAACACCCAGAGGAAACCCACGCGGACACGGGGAGAACATGCAAACTCCACACAGAAAGGCCCTCGCCGGCTGCTGGGCTCTAACCCATGACCTTCTTGCTGTGAGGCGACAGTGCTAACCAGGTAGTGGTATTAGGAAGTGGTTAAATATGAGCATCACTGTTTGGATTAGATCATAGTTTTAACTTATTAGCATTTTTCACTGATTTAATTTCTGGCTCTGTTCAACTGGACATTGTACTGTTTGATCCTCAAACTTAATAATCACTGTATATTTTATAGAAAAATGTGTTTCTCATCAAACAATGATGTCATAAATCTGTGAATTGCAAGACTTTTCATGTATGTTTACTAAAATAGCAAAAATTGTTAATCATTCACACTAGCTATTAAAGCAATGTATAATGAGATGAATTCATGATCTCAAGATTTTCAGCCAGTGAAGATTATGGCATTTCGGCAAGTGACTGGTTTCAACTTGTCCTTGCGCACCTTGTAGTAGTGTCATTTAATCCTGTTCTTATTTATTATAAATGAACTGCATCAACAAACCTCAGAAAGACAGAAATATTCTATGAGAAAAAAACACATTAAGGACATCCTACTGTTTCAGACTTACAAGTGATAAATTTTAGAGGATACCTAAAGTCTGCAAATGGATTTTTATCAATGTACTCTTTCATTCACTGTCTTTATTTCTATGAGCCTTATTGTTTTAGCAAATGTTCTTTTTGCAGAGACTGGATGAATGACACAGAAGAAGCCTGAGGAAGGAAGTGGTTCCATTCGGTGTTGCCATCCTAGCAATTTTTTTTTTTTACTAGATTTGGCAACATTTTACAGTCCTTGTCGACTTAAAAGAAACTAATGAGGTTATTTTAACGGAGCAGGTTCTCTTGACTCACCGCCAGTGTGTAAAGTCTGACTGAGTGGCACTAGTGTGAGGCAATGTTACCAACAGCCAATCGCTGATCAACATTCTTCCCAAAAACCAATCACTGACCACCATTGTTCCCAATAAGTAATCACTTGATCACCATTGTTTCCAACAACCAGTCACTGATCATTCACACCAGGGTACAGTTGTTCCCAACAGGTAAACACTGATCACTATTGTTCCTGGCAACCAATCACTGATTACCATTTTCCCCAACATCCAATCACTGATCACCATTTTTCCCAACAACCAATGACTGACCACCATTGTTCCCAATAACTAAGCACTGATCACCATTGTTCCCAACAACCAATCACTGATCACCACTGCTCCCAACAACCAGTCACTGATCACTGTTGTTCCCAACAGGTAAACATTGATCACTATTGTTCCCAGCAATCACTGATCACCATTTTTCCCCAACAACCAATCTCTGATCACCATTTTTCCCCAACAACCAATCACTGATCACCACTGCTGCTAATAACTAATCATTGATCATCATTATTCCCAACAACCAGTCACTGATCAGCATGGTTTATCCACCTGTACACTTCTCTGTTTTTTGTTTTGAACCCTCTTCTTGGCAATACTTACAATAATAAAAGCAAGTTATTGCATCCATAGCTGTTTCCTCATGTTTATTTGTCAAATCCTCATTACCACCACTTCATTTTATTTGCGCACTTGATAGAAATGAATTTTGATAGAATAGAATTTTGTAAATACATAAATCTCGTGTTCTATTCCGACTATATTCCCTTCTATTCTATTCTAAGTGTTTTCAGAAAATCTTTCTTCTTCATGTAACATGTTTGATATGAAAATTATCGTGATGATCCGATCAATATGTAAATGAATAGATGATGTCTGTTGACCTCTAGTAACATTGTGTGCAAGCATGAGCTCATTTTACCTGAAAAGATTTGGCACCACTGCACTAAACATGTTTTGGCTGATCAATACCTGGGTAAAGAAGGGCATTTTGAAAAGCTAATTGCTTTCCAAACTATTGCTTGAAAGAACCTTTCATTTAATTAGCATTTGTTATTTTAAGTAAGCCTAACCTGCTTTAGTAAGTGCTATACTGTATATTATATAAATGGACAATCCTTTTAAAAAGCAGATAAATACCATATATGTGTCACGCACATGCCGTATTGTAAAGGAAATTGTGTTGTATGTCAAACCACTATGTGCTTTTAGATGCATTTTTATTCTTTGCCATTTTGATCTCTCTCTCTGCCTCTCCCATCTACCAAATTCATTAAAAGTTTGGATCCAATGTTGAGAGGCAAGTGGACGTGAGGTGTTTACCCACTGGCCCCAGCTGCTGTCAGGGTGAAATATGAAAGCGCTTAACCTCTGTGAGCTGAAGGAACCACAGGGAACCTGGTGCGTGCGCCGAACTGCACGGCTTGCATGTTTATAATGAGAGGAGAACTGCTGAAGAACATAAAGGAGCGAGTCTATTGCACATTAAGCTGCTGAATGTTTTACAGACGGTAATAAACTCATGCCTGGCTAATCAAATTCACAGAGAAAATGCCATCATTCAAGCCTTCCAGAGACTGAGATCATATCCTGCATGGAGGTCTGTTGATAAGCACCGATTACGCTGGTTTAGCTGAAAATGCACAAAGTGAATTCAGGTACATTGGGACAGTTAAACTTAGTGTTTATTTGTTGGTCTGATAATTGAAAATAAAAATGTATTTTATTAATCCCTTGCAGGGGAAATGCTTGATACAAATGACAGGATTTAATTCTTCTGACACCATATCAGGGGATGTGATCAGAATCAAACAGGAAGTCGACCCCAGAATTCTGGAGTTAGGAAAAAGAAATTGCAGGGTTTTTTTTCCATGTGGTTATAAAATTGTCATGATTAATATATCCCACATATTTATGATGTATGTGTACATACATAAGAGGTAGTACTGTAACAACATAAGATAGTTCAAATCATGTTTATAATTTGATAATTTTTAAGACGTCTTAAAATACAATAAGAGGAGAGAGAGGGGGGGGGGAGTGAAGGCATTTAATGCATGCATGAATGGATGCATAAAATATCCATCAGTTGAATGATGCATTGATGGATTTTATGTGCATTAAATGGTGCTTTTATGAAGCAGCTTAAAAAGCAGGTGAATTAAGTAGACTGGGAAATATAGAACATTACTTTGGCCTATTTCTGAGCATGCAGAGGTTTTTATTCTGTGTACTCTGTTCATATTATTTGAGAGATTGATGCTGATGTTTAATTTTAAAAGGATTCCTGTGTTTTGTTGTGACTGCAAGCAATAAATTATGAAACATTACTTTCCTTTGGTTTTTACAGCCTGTTATTCTGGAAGAATTGAGTACTGGGTAAGACTGGAACATACTGAAGATTTTCTAAGATTTTTCTGTTATTGTTATTGCTGTAGGAAATGTATTATAGAAATAGTTACTCAGTCAATTGTACTTAGTCTACTGTGTTCAGTAGAATAGGTTGATGATTGATTCATTTGGAGAAGAGCTTTTCATGTCTTTTTATTGAAAATTGCATGAATAAGTATGCTACATATAGATAATATCATTGAGGATTAAATTAAAGGTCTAAACTGATAAAAATGTGTGCCGTACCTTACCATGCATGCTATCAAAAATGATTTTCAGTCATTCAAGACACAAGAGGCTTTAGAATACGAGAGGAACGTGTTTCCTTCACATGTCAACACTTTCTTGAGGATTTCAAGAATGTCATGTGTTGAGGTATTTTGTTTTATTAATGAAAAGTTGAAAATTCAGAAACTCAATATCCCCCTGTGTATGAATTCACATTCTTGTGCTTATAATTTAGAGATATGGAGTGCTTTTATAAAACTGACATATTAGAAAATAAAGCCATCCATTATCTGTAACCGCTTATCCTGTGCAGGGTCGCAGGCAAGCTGGAGCCTATCCCAGCTGACTATGGGCGAAAGGCGGGGTACACCCTGGACAAGTCACCAGGTCATCACAGGGCTGACACAGAGACAAACAACCATTCACATTCACACCTACAGTCAATTTAGAGCCACCAATTAGCCTAACCTGCATGTCTTTGGACTGTGGGGGAAACCGGAGCACCCGGAGGAAACCCACACAGACATGGGGAGAACATGCAAACTCCACACAGAAAGGCCCTCGTCGGCCACGGGGCTCGAACCCAGGACCTTCTTGCTGTGAGGCAACAGTGCTAACCACTACACCACTGTGCTGCTACCAATGGACAATGATCTTTTATTTACATAAGATAGATGGGTTTTTAATCCAGCGCTTATTTATAATTTGTTTTTTTTAAAAATAATGGGGGATTATTTACTAACGCTTTTTTTTTTGGAAAATATTCATGACAGTTTCATATAAAACCAATTAAACAGGTTTATTAGTCCACTAGCTTGTTGGACAATTGACAGTTATAACCAGACAACCGTTTGACTTTCGATCCTAACTGTGTAGTAATGATGTAAAGTGAAAGCGCTGGCTCACTGATGCCCACCAGGCACCCAGCAGAGTCACACCATAATAAATGTCATGGTGTTGTTTCTGGTGCATGGCATGTGGAGACAAAGAAAGCAATACATATGTATTCATAACTGTGATGCGTATCTCATTATTGGTATCACTGTCACAAGACAATGCAGCAATTTACTGACACAAAATATACTACACTCCACAATTCAGTGGTTCATATACTATAATATTATTATTCTATTCAGGGCCCTGTACTATGAACGGAGGTTAACCTACCCAGAAGTAACCCAGGGTTCCCCCGCTAAACCGGGGTTGACAAAACCTGGTTATCTTGTTTGGGGTTAAACGCAGGGGTGTAGTGGGCGTGGTACGCGGGGGTACGCCGTCCACCCACTTCTCCCAAGGTGAGATTAAAAAAAAAAAAAAACTGTCATTCAATGGCCTGAGTTTATATGCTCTACAGTAAGTGACACGTGCCTTTGTGCTCATCATCAATGCCCCCCCCCAATCGAACGTTACGTAAAACGTAGCAACGCAAAGTAGAATGCATTCTAAACGCAGCCGAGATATTAGAATTATGTAAACGGTTGACTCCGCCATCTGTCGGTTTAATGCTTTATGATCTTTGAAGTTCTAATGCGATTTTTGCTCAGTATAGGCCTATGATTTTGAATAGCCTAATAATAACAGTAGGGTCTCTGTGTGTGTGATTTCCGGGCGTTCATGGTAGCAGCACCGAGAGGGCAACAGAACTGATATAATCGCCTGCCTGGTCATCCTTACGCGGATAATTTCACCACATACTGTATTATATATCTCATCTCGTTATCTCTAGCCGCTTTATCCTTCTACAGGGCCGCAGGCAAGCTGGAGCCTATCCCAGCTGACTACGGGCGAAAGGCGGGGTACACCCTGGACAAGTCGCCAAGTCATCACAGGGCTGACACATAGACACAGACAACCATTCACATTCACGGTCAATTTAGAGTCACCAGTTAACCTAACCTGCATGTCTTTGGGGGAAACCGGAGCACCCGGAGGAAACCCACGCGGACAACATGCAAACTCCACACAGAAAGGCCCTCGCCGGCCCCGGGGCTCGAACCCAGGACCTTCTTACTGTGAGGCGACAGCGCTAACCACTACACCACCGTGCCGCCTTGTATTATATATATGATTTGAAATTCATAATCTTTGTGGCCTTCCTGTTTAGTGTTTTGTTGTACATCCAAAAATGTGAAATGACAATAAATTTAAAGAAATACTCAAGTCTTTAAGGAGTGCATGGTAGGGCTTAACCCAATGGCTGCATGTCATGTATTTTGTATACGCAGGTGCCTCAATCGCGCCAGACTAAATGCTTGATTTATTCGATTGGTGCCTTTTATAATAAATTTCAGCCCATTGCTGGTTTGTATGCGATGTGAGTGAGTGACGTGACTTTTTTTGATCTTCCGGACACATGCTGTAGCTGTTGCCACGGCAGTAAGTAGGCTAGTAAAAATATCGAATTCCGAATGCAGCTCGGCTCAAATGAACATGAATCGAACATGAACAAAGGTGTTTGTGTATCATAATTTCCAATATTTTGGCTTCACGCCTGATAGTCCATGTTAAACCTATGCAAGGTTTATGTTGAGTTCCAGCAGCAGAGTGGTGCTGTCTACGACGATGCATTCGGAAGGAGAAGGCGAATTTGTTCCTCTTTAGCCATTTCGGCATATTTATTGGAGACAAAATAAACCGTGACTTTTCGCCATAACAGTTGGGCTGTACTGACAAACACGAATGAAAATTGCACACATAAAAATGTCTGAAAAAAAGTGTCTTCTTGTGCCCTCTTGTGTTGTTAAAAGAACGTAACATTTATACAAATCATTCAGACCAAACATAGACGACCAAACAAAGGCTACCGCTTCTGACAGGATATCAAATCGATGACGTCACGAATCGCGTACCCCCACTTTAATTAAAAATCTCCACTACACCACTGGTTAAACGGTACTATGACGCCAGTTATGAAGTTGATTTGTTGAACCTGTGTTAACCTAATCAGGGTTAATGCGCGTTCACGTTAAAGGGGAGGTTATCAGCGCAAATCCCCACTGTTCACAATGGCACGGTCGCCGTACTTCACGGAGGAAGAATGCGCTGTCATAATGCAACGAGGAGTTCAAAACAACATTAAGAGCAAAATTCGTCCCACCCAGATTTAAATTCACCTCGTTCGGTCCCCCCCACTTATAGGGAGGAAAAAACATCTATGCTGTCTTTCTTTGCATAAGGCAAACCTCATGGAAAAATCAAAAGACTAATTACCATTCGGTTTATTTAGGTGCACAGCAGCGTATACATAGTTGCAACAACTCACATAAAACAAAACAAAGACTGATATTTGGTTGGTTGAGCTACGCAGACTGCACAGGTTTCGAACTCAAGCTTGGTTGCTATGGTTACCCACAACAAGTTTGACAGGCATATCGGGGTTGGGGTTGGTTTGCTGGCAGCTTTGTCCCCCCCAGTTTTTTGTCCCCCCCAGTTCAAAAAACGTATCTGCGCCCCTGGATACATCCCAGATATAAACGCTTTGTCCGTTTTGAATACTTTATATACGAGATGCATACACTTACATCCTTTCTATTTCCGTGCTACTAACGATGAATAGACGTTTCATGTACCTTATCTTTCCTCCCTCTTTCCGTTTTCAGCTGCAGCGGATGTGAGTTGCGAGGATGCCCAGAGGATGCAGAGAGGATACAGCAGACGTTTAACGGATGATAACGGACATAGAACGTTTGCTGCTCGTATATGTCGCGGATTTACATCGTACACGGCGGAAAGTTCATCCGTTCTAAAAGTTTTGTGCAGCTCAAAACTTTTTGCGCGGATGAAATCACAGTGGACGGATGCTCGATGGATAGAGCGTATGAAGCACGTATGCAATGAGTACACAACGGATGCATAGTGTTTTCCAACGGATGGCAAAGATTTTTTTACGTTTTACATCCTCTTTGCATCCGTAAGTGCAGTGGGACCGGGCCTTAAGTACATTCTCCCTTCTACATGTTCCAGAACCAGTGGCGGCTGGCTCATAGGGGGCGCTCGGGCGCCGCCCTCCCAGATGTGGAGGGGAAAAAAATATAAACTATATCGATATATATTTTTACAAATTTTATTATCAATATCAGTTTTACTTAATAGTGTGTGCCTACATGCAATCTGAATTATTTAAACAACATTTCCACCAACTGACTCTCATTCAATGGTGAATTTCCACCGACAGACGCGTATCATTTCTCTTCTTGGGCGCTCGGCAAAGCGCCCCAGCAGTGCAGCGGAATAGCCAATCGTGTATGGTTGCTCGGGAAAAATCATAAATATTTGGCCAATCAGCATCGCCGAATTTAATGGTTTTGGGGCGCTGGAAATTTCGCCCCTGCTACAGAAAATGCATCTCTCTCTCTCTCTCTCTCTCTCTCTGATGTTCAAAACTAGACTTTTGGTTCATATTGGACAATAATCACACAGCTTTCTTGTCATAGTTTGTCTTCACAACAAGAGTGTCAACACTGTGTTTCGCTCCCCCTCTCACTGTCTCGTTTCACAGAAATACACCTAGCTCAGAACACACACACACACACACACACACACCTCATTTCATAGTCACTCTCTCACACAGAAATCTTACACTCACCTTAGAATCAGACACACACACACACACACACACACACACCACCTCACTCAGTCCCACACTCACCTTAGAAACCTTCCTCCCTCTCTCTCACTCACTCATTCACACTCTCTCTCTCTCACACACACACACACACACACAGTTGATTTGTATAGATTCAGCTGAAATCATACCCTTGCTGTAAACTTCTCTCAAGAACTTGAGTATTGTATTGTATTTGAAACCGTTCCTTTCCAAAGCATAAATGGAGCCTAATATAGCTGTAAATTGTTAATTTACTTTATCTGTGAAACTGCTGATTTTGAGAAGGAAATTAAATTATTATTGTGGAATTGTCATTTTCTGACTGTTCATTTGAATGCTTATACTGGACTAGGCAGGGAACTCTACTGGCACACACCAGCCCCACCAAGAATTTTTTTCACCAGCCGCCACTGTCCAGAACAGAAGTATAGGATGAGAGAAGCTTCATGATCAATCACATGTCACAGAAAATGGTCCTTCGACGTGGCCCCAGTCATATATAGCTTGTTTAATGTCCGAAAAATCCTGAATAAAATTTGGTTTGGTAAATTCATGGAGTAGCCTACTTAAGCTGATATGCGCACAGAGTCACATGAATTAGGATGACTGACTGTTCAGTCCCTTTGACTAAGCTGGTGTATGTCCTGTGAACATTTCAGAGGCAACAGCAGTGCCAAACGCACCTGGCAACAGGTGAAAATGAAATATAAAAACATCTTTCATAATGGTGTGTGTGTGTGCGCGTGCAAGCAAGCATTCATTTGCCTTTTATTTATTCAAGTGTTTGCCTAATAGTTCAAATTGTTTTGTATATAGTTTATAATGTTGTGTGATATTAATGATAATATTGTGGGAAAACTACTTTGCACGGACGTTCATTTAATTTATTCTATCGTCATTTTGTTTGTTCTATTTTTGTGTATTTTATTTATTTATCTGTTTGTCTAGTTGTATCTATTTTTCTAATAATATATTTTTTGCATTAATAGTTTGTTTTTTCCTATTAAAATAATCGTGTTCTTGTTATAACTTTATCTATTTATCTGACTGTTTAGTTGTGTCTATTTTTGTTACAATTTCAATATTTTTAATATAAGTTTTTTTCTATTAAAATGTTCTTGTGTTATATTTATTGTAGTTGTATCTATTTTATATCTCAGACTTAAATATTTTTGTAAAACAAGTGTTTTTCTATAAAATATTCTTGCGTTCTTGATAACTATGTTCTTGAGTGGGTTCTTTTTTTTTTTTTAATACAGAAAAGCCGTTCTGCATGGACATTCATTGAAGCCCTCATTGTTTTTTAATGGTTATTTATGAGCGTTTAGGGGTTACAATAATGTAAGTCTAGGTTGCTTTATATAAAAGGTATGTCCAGAAATATTGATGTCACTGTCTAAGCAGAGGAATCTGGCTTCTTTAGACACTGTCTTCGTAAAACTGAATAAATATTTTAAAAAGAGCCAAATGAGCCAGTCTTTTGAACGGCTCTTTTCAAAGAACGGATCACAAAGATGCGGATCCCATCAAAGAGCCATAAATCCCATCTCTAATCTGCGCTCCGATATCGCACGGTCATCCAGGTACGCTGGCATTGTCTCTAGAGGAAATGTCGGTGGAGAGGTGGTGTTTAAAAAGGGTGTGGTTAATCGGAAACCTCGGGTTAACCAAAAACATAACCTGAGACGAGCAGGTTTGAGATGCAGCGTAAGTTGCCATGGCAGCATACCTCGGTTTGAACATAGCCAACTTTCGTAGTATGGGTTAATCGGGAAGTTACGCTGCACGTGATCAAGTTACTCTCAAAGTTACCCTGGTAAGCCAGAAAACCCGCTTCGTAGTACAGGGCCCAGGAGCTCTGCTTTTAGGCAGTGCATAAATATCTATATTATGTCATTTTACGACAATATAGTCAAGCAGCCAAGACAGTCTTGGTATCAGAATTTTTTGTCTTCCGTTTTAATCTGTAAAGACAATAATTTAGGTTCATATAGCTAACAAATAAGTTAGCTCCAGTTTAGCAAACAAACAAATAAATAAAGCATTAATGAAAATTTACCATTAACTGTAATATAATAATGTCAAGAAACAGTGCTGAGATGGATGCTGATGTATCCATCCATTATCTGTAGCCACTTATCCTGTCCTACAGGGTCGCAGGCAAGCTGGAGCCTATCCCAGCTGACTATGGGCGAGAGGCGGGGTACACCCTGGACAAGTTGCCAGGTCATCGCAGGGCTGACACATAGAGACAAACAACCATTCACACTCACATTCACACCTACGGTCAATTTAGAGTCACCAGTTAACCTAACCTGCATGTCTTTGAACTGTGGGGGAAACCGGAGCACCCAGAGGAAACCCACACGGGCACGGGGAGAACATGCAAGCTCCACACAGAAAGGCCCTCACCGGCCACGGGGCTCAAACCCGGACCTTCTTGCTGTGAGGCAACAGTGCTAACCACCACACCACCGTGCCGCCCAATGCTGATGCAGGTTTGTGCTTTTTATTAACAATCCAGGTTGTAGTCAGTGGTGTGTTCTGGGAAGTGGAGTTTGGGTGGATTCTTGTGCAGACATAAATAAAGAAAGCTTTGTCTTTTCTAGCCAAGTTGTTTTGCTATATTTTAGTTAGCTAGCTAATTTAGCAGTTGGTATGATGCTAAACTTAAATTGGTAGTTATTCGCTCATTTGCTACATTAGCACAAATTAACTTTGTGAAACTTTTGACACATTTGTATGCAAACATCTTTGTGCTGCGGGTGGAATGTGGATATTTCTTTTTTGTTTAATTTATTAATCAAGGTTAAACAACACAGAAAGATTGAAGCTGTTGATGAGCACATTAGCTCTGGTGTTGTCTCTCTGTTTAAAACTGAGTGTTCTGATGAGTCTGACCTGACATCAGACTCAAACCTCTTCATATCACTTGTTTAATCTGACACCACGTTCACCTGCGCATACACACGTCCTGATCATCACAAACAGGAAGCTAATCGAGGTCATTGTTAACGGAGCACTTTAATAAACGCTTCAGTGTGTGGTATGATTAATCAGGTTCATATACTTTTGTTCATTAATGTTCTGATTTATCCCTTCCTCTGAAGAAGCTCCTGGAAGAAAGAAAAAATAGGCTTGGACAGCCGTTTAAATAAAATCAGCATATTTTGATTTCATCAAAATTATGGCACTTTTCAAGTGTGTGTGCTTTTTTGTTTTAGTGTCATGTCACTTCCTCTGTGTGTGTGTGTGTGCACTTTTCTGAGACATACTTGTCATATCATGGTAAAACATTTTTAAAGGAGAAGCTATTGAACTCATCTGAAGCAGATACATTTTAACATCATTAAAAATCATCACAACCAACAACTGATGTCTGACTATGGGGCATGGAATCATTTTCTCAAACAAGAATGAAACAGTTAACTTTATGCTGAGCTCATCTGGCTACAGTAGCTGTGTCTCACTGTCTGTCTCTCAGTATATTTGCTTGTCTGAAGGTCTGTCTGTCCAAAAGTTTGTATACATATCTGTCTGGCTGGCTGTCTCTCTGAACATTTACCTTTGTTTCTCAAAGTTATTTAAGGGTGAAGCAATGGCCTAATGTTTAGAGATACAGCTTTGGGACCAAAAGCTGGCTTGATTCCCTGAACCAGCAGGAATGGCTGAAGTGCCCTTGAGCAAACCACCTAACCCCTAACTGCTCCCCAGGCTGCTGTGGGTATGTTGTCTATCATTCTAGATAAGAGCATCTGCTAAATGCCTGTAATGTAATTTATATCCAGGCCCGCCGACGGGGGGGGGACAAACGGGTATGTTGTCCCGGGCCCAGGAATGGGGAGGGCCCAGAACTGGGCTCTCATGAAGTTGCGATTAAATTATTTTATTTCATTTCAAAATGTGTTGATTTGGGGGAAAAATGTGCTATATTTGCATTAAATAAATGATTTCTAGATCTTTTGCCTTTATTGTCTTTGAAAAAGGCGTCAAGAACCCCCTACCACCCCTAATGCAAAAATGGTTTGGTCTGACTCTTTGATTAAGGGGAAAAAAACGACATCGTTCGATCATAGCGCTTTGACAATCAGCGTGCGTGCCATTTGCCAACATGCACAAGTCAGGAGCACAGAAAAGAAAAGAGAAAAAGAGAGGAAGAAACCAAGAGACTCAGGGGCTCACTGCATAAATATTTTAAAAAAGATTTGGATGATGCAGCAGGTACGGTACTAGCAAAGGCAGTGGGGCAGCTGAGCCAGGTAAGACACAGCCAACTTTTTCCAGCCCCGTAAAGTAACCCCAACCAAGGCACGTGTGGCACGCAATTCATGTTACAAATGAGGGGAGAGCAAGTCACACTGAACACCATATCAAACGCACAGGACATTGAATCATTTCATAACCACAACGGCTTAATAACATTGTGTTTCATATATCTGATTGAAGCTAAGAATATTCACATTAGCCCGCAATCATATCCCGCCGTTTCTCGAGCGGTGTGTTCTTCTCTGCTTTTCACACTGGACAGTACGCACGCACAGTATACTATGTTCGCCCCCAGCCCTGCCCGAAATCCCCCGTCCATCGCTGCTCCTTCAAGAGCACCCCAATCGCGTGATTATAGTAGACTATCCACGAGTTTAGGAAGGCATTGCGGGGGCTGTTGCATGCAGGCTTGGGGTGTAACGGAATACATTTAATGGCGTTCGGTTAAAGGATACAAAATAACAGTAACCGCTTATTCCGTTACAGTACAGGGGGGAAAGATTCAGTGAAATTGGGGATTACTTCACAGGATCACAATGTGTGTGAGGTTGCTGGTTTTGGGCTTTTTTTTGTTAAAATGTTAAAACTGTAAAAATGTTGAAATGCTAAAATTAAATGGTTGTTGACCGGTTGAATGGTTTTTGAATACCTGTCATTTAAGGGTTGGAGTGAGTAGAGACTGGGATAAGAGAGGTGGGTGTGTGTGTGGGTTGGCCCGGTGGGGGTTGTTAGGGGGGGCGCATTCAGAGCATTTTGTCCTGGGCCCAGCCAAAGCTGTCAGCGGCCCTGTTTATATCTACAGTACTAATCAAAAGCTTGAACACAACTTCTAATTCACTGGTTTTCTTTCTTTTTTTTAATTAATTTCTACATTGTAGAATGATGCTGAAGGCATCAAAACTATGAAATAGCAGATATGAAATTATGTAGTAAGCAAAAAAAGTGTAAACAAATCAAAATGTTTTATATTTTAGTTTCTTCAAAGTAGCCACCATTTACCTTGATGAGAGCTTTACACATTCTTGGTTTTCTCTCAACCAGCTTCATGAGGAAGTCACCTGGAATGGTTTTCCAACATTCTTGAAGAAATTCCCATTATGTTCAATACCTGTTGGCTGCTTTTCTTTCACTCTGTAGTCCAATTCATTCCAAACTATCTCAATTGGGTCTAGGTCAGGTGATTGTGGAGCCCATGTCATCTGATGCAGCACTCTGTCACGCTGTGGTAGTGATGCTGGTTAAGTGTGCCTTCAATTTTGAATAAATCACCAACAATGTCACCAGCAAAGCATCTCCACACCATCACACCTCCTCCTCCATGCTTCACAGTGGGAAGCACATGTGTAGATATCATCCATTACCTTTTTCTGCATCTCACAAAGACATAGTGGTTGGAACCAAAAATCTCACATTTGGACTCATCAGAACAAAGTGCAGATTTCCACTGGTCTCTTGGCCCAAGCAATTTTCTTCTTATTATTGACCTCCTTCAATAGTGGTTTCTTTACAGCAATTTGACTGTAAAGGGCTGATTCATGCAGTCTCCGCTGAACAATTGATGTCGAGTTGTGTTTGCTACTTGAACTCTGTGAAGCATTCATGTAGGCTCTAGTCTGAGGTTATCTGATGTTAATTGGCTATTTCTAGGGCTGGTAACCCTAATACACATCCTCTGCAACAGAGGTCAGTCTTGGTCTTCCTTTCCTGGGACAGTCCTCATGAGAGCCAGTTTCATCAGAGTGTTTGATAGTTTTTGCAACTGCACTTGAAGATACATTCAAAATTCTTGCAGTTTTCTGGACTGACTGACCTTCATGTCTGAAAGTAATGATGGACTGTTATATCGTCATCCATCCAGCTATCCATTATCTGTAACCGCTTATCCTGTGCAGGGTCACGGGCAAGCTGGAGCCTATCCCAGCTGACTATGGGAGAGAGGCAGGGTACACCCTGGACAAGTCGCCAGGTCATCGCAGGGCTATTGTCATACAGTACCAATCAAAAGTTTGGACACACCTAGGCATTCATAGTTTTTGATGTATTTTGACTATTTGCTACATTGTAGAACAATACTGAAGACATCAAAACTATGGAATAACATCCATCCATTATCCATAACCGCTTATCCTGTGCAGGGTCGCAAGCAAGCTGGAGCTTATCCCAGCTGACTATGAGCGAGAGGCAGGGTACACCCTGGACAAGTCGCCAGATCATCGCAGGGCTGACACATACAGTAGAGACAAACAACCATTCACACCTACGGTCAACTTAGAGCCACCAATTAACCTAACTTGCATGTCTTTGGACTGCGGGGGAAACCGGAGCACCCAGAGGAAACCCAGGCAGGCACAGGGAGAACGTGCAAACTCCACACAGAAAGGCCCTTGCCAGCCGCTGGGCTCAAACCCAGAACCTTCTTGCTGTGAGGCAACGGTGCTAACCACTACACCACCATGCTGCCATGGAATAACATATGGAGCATATATGGAATTATGTGATAAACAAATAGTTTTTAAAAAAAAAAGTTTCATATTTTAGATTCTTTAAAGTAGGTACTGTTTACCTTGATGACACTCTGCACACTATTAGCATTATCTTAACCAGCTTCATGAGGTCGTCACCTGGAATGCTTTTCAATTAACAAGTGTGCCTCATCAAAAGTTAATTAGTGCAATTTCTTGCCTTCTTAATGTGTTTAAGATCAAACAGTAAATAATTAAAATACAGTAAATATCCCTATTCCACAACTGTAGTAATCCATGTTATGTCAAGAACTGCTCAAGTAAGTAAAGAGAAACAACAGCCATCATTACTTTAAGACATGAAGTGACTTAATGAATAAAAATAAAGAAAAACTATTGCATTAGGAGGTGTGACCAAACTTTTGATTGGTGCTGTATGTGTAGCTGTCTTTCTGTTTGTCTGTCTGTCTCTCTCCCTCTCTGTAACACCTGTCTACATATCTACCTTTTCACATTTATGTTTCTACTTAGATAAGATGCTTTTATTTGCCATAAGAAGAATAAGGGAGTAAAAGATTAAAGGAATAAGAATGAAGTGATTATAAAAGGGATAAAAACATAAAACAAACACTCAGGATGAAAATAATAAAATAGCATTTAGCTGCCATTTAAGTTATGTAAAAAAATGTGCATAAATATACAAAATGCAAAAAATCCTGAAGGTATGTAAAATAAGATCATATGAAAAGATTCTGCAGTGCAGCTGATATACACAAAGCACCGTATTGTCACAGTATACTTTAATCACTTGTGTGTAAGAGAGCGAATGATGGCTTGGGATATGTTATGCCTGCTTCTCTGTCCTTTGAAATCAATCACAAGGCAGTCAAGAAGAAGCCATTTGTAAAGCGGCCTCTGTGAATTTAACCTATGTGTTGTGAGTTAAAGCTGTTTTGTTAGTATTTCTTTCAACAAATTTCTTTTTTTTAATGTGAAAAAGGTAAATAAAAAGATTAAAAGGTGTATTTTGATGGAAGATGCTTACTTTGATAATAAAAAGTGACAAGTTAACAAATGCTAACAAACTGCATCCTTCGAGATGGAAAACTCAATGAAGCAATTCAAGAGAAAAGATATACTCAGCTGATTTATGGTAGAAAAAGATATGTAGCAGTGGTTTTTAGGTAACGACATGATTATGTAAAGCATAATGCACAAACACTAGATTAAAAGTTCACTTCCGTTGTTTTAATGTGTGCCACAGCAGTCATGCCCTATAAGAACTTTCAAATTCCCACATGGCTGAGTCTCTCCTGCTTAGTGACCTAAACTCGATTGGTGGAAACTCATCAAACTGCTGAGGTGGTTTAATATAAATGAAACTCTGCTCGCTCGACTGAGTCTGATGCGGATTGGGAGTTTCAGGTCATAAAAGTTTTACAGGCACTCCGTAACCATTTCCCGTCTGTACAGGAGGGCATCTGGCAGGACTGCAAGCACAAAACGAATGGTCAGGAATTAGCAGGACTTGCAGGCTGTCAGCTACGTCCCAAATTGTTTCTGTACTAAATAGTGTCCTCCTGAGACCTGGAACTGTTGTTATATACGATTTTGTCTTGCTATCTGTCACTATTAACCATGATAACTGCTGAAAATAGGCCATGTCTTTGAACAGGAAGTAGATTGTGGAAAAAGGTACAGTGGTGCTTGAAAGTTTGTGAACCCTTTAGAATTTTCTATATTTCTGCATAAATATGACCTAAAACATCATCAGATTTTCACACAAGTCCTAAAAGTAGATAAAGAGAACCCAGTTAAACAAATGAGACAAAAATATTATACTTGGTCATTTATTTATTGAGGAAAATGATCCAATATTACATATCTGTGAGTGGCAAAAGTATGTGAACCTCTTCGATTAGCAGTTAATTTGAAGGTGAAATTAGAGTCAGGTGTTTTCAATCAATGGGATGACAAGCAGGTGTGAGTGGGCACCCTGTTTTATTTAAAGAACAGGGATCTGTCAAAGTCTGATCTCCACAACACATGTTTATGGAAATGTATCATCGCATGAGCAAAGGAGATTTCTGAGGACCCCAGAAAAAGCATTGTTGATGCTCATCAGGCTGGAAAAGGTTACAAAACCATCTCTAAAGAGTTTGGGCTCCACCAATCTACAGTCAGACAGATTGTGTACAAATGGAGGAAATTCAAGACCATTGTTACCCTCCCCAGGAGTTGTCGACCAACAAAGAATCACTCCAAGAGCAAGGCGTGTAATGGTCAGCGAGGTCACAAAGAACCCCAGGGTAACTTCTAAGGGCCAATTTATGCTGACAACCCAGTCCTCGCAGATGGCGTCTGCGAAGCCCCCCCCCCTTCGCAGACGCTCTGCACGCACCTCCCAAAAATTGTGACCACCGCAGACAGCCTCGCAGACAAGAGGGCTCTGATTGGTCTTGTCATGAAAATGCCAGGCTGAATCTCGTTGAGGTTTTTTATTAATAACTCAAGCAGACACGACGTACATAACACATGCTTCTAACCTAGCATCTTCCTGAACAACTGACTAAATTCCCAGAATTCTTAGCTTTACGTAATGACGTCACCAATATGCGTATGAAACTGATAAACATTACATCACATCACATCTCCCCCCTTAGTTAAGTAAATCATTACCACAAGATCAATCCCCTGTTCATAACTAAACCTTCACTGTCAAATTTACTTTCAAATAAACCTGTAATAATGCATAACATGAACGGCTGGTAATTACTTCAAATCTTTGTTACTGTTATTCTTACTTGCTTCATTTAGGTACCATTAAACAAATGAACTCATTAATAAACTGTTTAACTCATTACCTCAAGTATCACTACCTGTTAAGCATCCACAACATAAAAATTCAACATTTCAAATCATTTTACATTCTTGTTACATTTCTCTTTTTTTTTCTTTCTCTCTCACCACCTTCAGTTCTATTTAGGCACATAGTCCTTGAACCAGATAGGAGGGTTAATAACTCTCCCAGATGATCTTTTGGGGGTGGTAGGTGGTAGGCTTTGGGACACAGTGGGACCGGGAGTGACAGGCCCCACCGAAGGAAGGGAAGGGGAGCCCGGGTCACAGGAACTGGCATGGCTCTGGTCACTAGTCTCTGATGCAGTGACCTGTTCTGATGACCCCGGCACTTCCTGGATGTGTCTCCGGTTCCGACGGGTGATTGTCCCTTGGTCTGTTTGGACATAGTAGGACCTGGGCTCAGGTGCCTGCGCGATGACTTTTGCTGGAGTCTTCCAGCCTTTCTCTCCATCCAACTTGATGTTGATGTGTTGACCCGACTGCAGTACAGGTAAGGGCCGTGCTGAGTGTCGTCTGTTGTAAAAGAAACGGTAGGCACTTTTGGTTTGTTGGTCTTTGCTCTTCACAGCATCGCAGTCAACGGGACTCGGAGCCAGCTGCACAGGTAGGACGGGAACCGTTGTCCTGATCTGTCGTCCGATGGCGAGTCGTGCTGGACTCAGACCTGTTGCAGTGATTGGAGTAGCCCTGTAGCGCATAAGGGCTAGGTGAGGATCTGGCTGCCGCAGGATGCGCTTTGCTGTGGCAACACTCCGCTCTGCTGCCCCATTGGCTTGTGGATAATGGGGACTGGACGTTGTGTGTTTGAAGTTGTACTGTTCACTGAATGCTTGAAACTCGGCTGAAGTGAACTGGGTACCATTATCTGATACCAGCTCCAAGGGGATGCCCCACCTGACGAACATGCTTTTCAGGCAAGCAATCACTTGCTGACTGGTGGTGGTAGTCAGCTGTGCGATTTCAATGTCACGTGAGTAATAGTCCACAACAATGAGGTACTGTTTACCATCTTGTTCACAGAGGTCAGCGGCAATTCTTTGCCACGGACCACCGGGCAGGGGCGTGGTCATCAGTGGCTCGCGCCTCTGCTTAGGCTTATTCTTCAGGCAAAATCCACATGCTCTCACCATTTCAGTGATGGCGCGGCCAATCCCTGGCCACCACACCGACATGCTGGCCCTTCTGCGACACTTAGTGAGCCCCTGATGGCCTTCATGTAGCTGGGACAGTACGTCTGCTTGCATTGAGCGAGGAATGACGATTCTGTCATCATACAAGAGAAGTCCTTCTGCTTCTGACAAGTGTGCCCTGGTGGCATGGAACCTGTGTAGTGTGTATGGAATGCGTGCTAGCTCACCTGGCCAGCCGGCTCTGGTGTAGCGGATGACAGTCTGGAGATCAGTATCCTGGCCAGTGGCTGCCCTAATCACGTCCAGTCTGTCACCTGTTATTGGTCTTGTTCCGATCACAGCTTGTACGTAGGCCTTTACCTCGCACTCCGTGTCAGATGTGTGTCTGTCTGGCAGAGGATTGCGTGACAACGTATCCGCCACAACAAGTTGCTTTCCTGGGACATGCACGGCGTCTGCATTGAATTTCATGAGACGCATCAGCAATCGCGGACATCTCACAGGTGCCTTGTCGAGGTCGTATGAGTTTATGAGAGGGACGAGTGGCTTGTGATCAATTTGCGAACAGAATTTCTCCATGCCCTGCAGATACCTGGTAAACCGCTCACATGCCCATACGCTGGCGAGACACTCTTTCTCGATCTGGGAATACCGTTGCTCGGCTTCCGTCAACGTTCTGGAACAGAAGGCCACTGGTCGGAGTCCATTCCTCTGCTCCTGTAACAACGCAGCCCCCAGACCGAAGCTACTGGCATCGGCACTGACTACAGTTGGTCTGGTTGCGTCGTAGTACGCCAGCACTGGCGCGGAGGTCAGCATTTGCTTTACCCTCTTGAACGCTTGCTCCTGTGCTTCTCCCTAAACCCACACCGTGTCCTTTTTCAGCAGGCTGTTGATGGGGTGCATGACAGATGAGAGGTCAGGGAGGAATTTCCCCAAATAGTTGATCATTCCGATGGTCTGCCGTAACTCTGTCATGTTGGTGGGACTCGGTAGCTCTGTTATTGCTCTGACTTTGCTCGCGTCTGGCCTGATGCCGTCTTTCCCTATCACGTGGCCAAAGTACTGGATCTCAGATTTTCCAAACTGGCACTTAGTCCAGTTGAGCTTTAGTCCAGATGCTCTGATGGTCTCCAGCACCTTTCGAAGATTCTCGTCGTGGTCCTTTCTGTCCTTGCCAAAGATCAGAATGTCATCCATGACCACCACGGTGCCTTCATGGTCTCTCAGGAGGGCACTCATTTTTTGCTGGAAAATTTCCGGGGCCGAGGTTATGCCAAACGGCAGCCTCCGGAAACAGAAACGACCCACCGGCGTGATGAACGTCGTCAGCCTCCTGCTACCGGCGTCAAGTGGTATCTGCCAAAATCCACTGGAAGTGTCGACAGTGGAGAACACAGTAGCGCCTGAGAGCTTTGGTGCGATGTCTTCAAGCGTGGGCAGGATGAATCGCTCACGTTTCACTGCCTTGTTTAGTTTTGTCAAATCAACACAGATTCTGGGCTTTTTGTTCTTTTTGATCACCGGCACCATGGGGGCGCACCAATCAGTGGCTTTGTGCACCTCTTCTATGGTGCCCAAGGACTGCATGCGTTTCAGCTCCTCTTCCACTTGAGGCAGGATCGGGAAGGGAATGCGGCGAGGTGTGGCGATGCTATAAGGGGTGGCATTGGGCTTGAGCTCAATTTTCACAGGCTCACATTTCAAAAGTCCAATATCTCCAAAAACATCCTCGAAAGTTTCAATTACATCCACTCTGTGAATTAGCCCCATTTTGGTAGCTATTCTCCTACCCAGCAGGTTGGTGGTGAATGGGCCCCTCATCACATAAATCCAGAATTGGTGATTCACACCACGTTTCTCAGTCTCTGCTCAATTTCTGCTCTGATATCACTGTAATATCCGCGCCTGTGTCAATTCTAAATTGCACAGTGCTCCCTTTAATTTGCAGATCTGTAAGCCACTTGTCTTCGTCGACTTCAGTGTTCTCAGTAACGGCTCCTAAGAACCAAGAGCTGCCCTCGTCACTATCGCTGTTAGCTGCTGCCACTGCTCTTACTGCCTTCGTTTTGCACATCACTTCAAAGTGTCCCTTTTTACTGCATTTACGGCACTGTTTGCCGTTTGCTGGACATGCTCCGAACTCATGCACTCTGCCACATCTCGAACATCCATCTTTCTGTTTCAGTTGCCCTCTTTTAGCTTTAGCATTACTTTGTTTTTTCTCTGTCTGTTTGAATTGCTTTGGTTTACGTGTGATTGCACTTACTTCACTCTCTGGGGATTTGGCAGTGAGGCTTTGTGCCTTGATGAGCTCTGACTGTCGCACGATGTTGATGGCTTTTTCTAAAGTCAAATCTGGTTCGAGCTGCAGTTTCTGAGACACCTCCATGTCCACTAATCCAATGACAATACAATCCCGTATCTGTTCATCTTTCATAGCACCGAAATTGCAGTACTCCGCCAGTTCATACAAATGTCTCACAAACGCCTCTATGCTCTCCCCTTGCCGTTGCGAGCGCCTGTGGAAGCATGCACGCTCGTGGATGACATTCCGCTTGGGAACAAAGTGTTCATCAAACTTTTTCATCGTTTCCCCGTAATAATCCTCAACATCCTCAGGAAAAGTGAATGTGCTGAATATGGGCTCTGCTTCCTTACCCATGGCGTAGAGCAGTGTGTTGACTTGGATTTCGCCGTCCTCCTTGTCGAGTTTTGTAGCAACTCGGTAGCGAGAGAAGCGCTGTCTCCATACCGGCCATGTTGACGGTTGGGTGAAGTCAAACGACTCCGGCGCATGAAACTTGGCCATCTCGTTGCTTCAGTCAAACTTCTTCTCCTCGCGGTCGATCACTCAGTCACTGGGCCACTTCTGACACCATGTCATGAAAATGCCAGGCTGAATCTCGTTGAGGTTTTTTATTAATAACTCAAGCACACACGACGTACATAACACATGCTTCTAACCTAGCATCTTCCTGAACAACTGACTAAATTCCCAGAATTCTTAGCTTTACGTAATGACGTCACCAATATGCGTATGAAACTGATAAACATTACATCGCATCACAGGTCCACTCTACATCCCCTGTACATGCACTTCTGCTTCCCTACTTTCCCGGTTTGTTTTGTTTTCACGACCGCCATTTTTAAAAACACGAGCGAAGATGGAGCAGCACAAACAGCGGTTGATCGAGGAAGTGAGGAAGTATGTACATCTATACGACTCCAGTTCTAGTCATTATAAGTAACCAGAGGATAAACACTCCACTAACCACACCCACCAACTACTCCTAGCGATTTCGCGACTTCGCACCCCCTTGCGTTGTGGCAGTGAATAACATCACGCACGCCTATTACTCCCCGCTCAACGATAAATTACAACTGTCTGCGAAAAGCTATCTGCAAAAGCCTTGTCGCAAGAGCATGCAGAGGCTTTAAGCAACTGAAGGCCCTCTTATCCCTTATGTAATATCAAGTACCATAGGCTCCATTTTAGTGTCAGATCATGCAGAGGTCTCTCTAATCATAAAACAATCAAGTAAAATAGACAAATCCAAAAGATGGTGTTTAAACTCCTCTTTACTTAAGGACACAATTTTTATAATGCAGCTACAAGAACAGATTACACTGTTTAAAGATACTAACATTCCGACAGCCCCGTCCCCAGGTATTGCCTGGGAAACATTAAAGGTTGTCCTTAGGGGGTTCATAATTCAATATGCTTCTCATAAAAAGAAGGAAAAGACAGCAGAACTTCTTGTCTTGGAGACAGAGGTGAAGAGCGCTGAAAACATTTTTAAAGCTAACATGTCTGACAGTAACTTGCGTACCCAGCTCAAATACAAGTACAATTCTTTATTGTCTCAGAAACTGGAATTTTCATTGTTTAGAACCCGGCAACGTTTTTTTGAGGGTGGAGATAAGGCAGGGCGTATGTTAGCCAACTACATAAAACAGCAAGAAGCGCATAGTACTATCCCAGCCATATATGACCAACAGGTTGTGCTACATACAAGTCCAGTTGACATTAATAACACTTTCAAAGTGTTTTATGAACATCTGTACAACTCTGAATCAACTGCAGGCAGGGCAGAGATTAAAGCATTCTTAAATGGTTTAAATCTTCCATCTTTATCACCTGTTCAGAAACAATTAGTAGACAGTCCAATAACAGTTGCTGAAATCCAGTATCTTTTTCTGGTCCTGGAACATATGGGCTTTGGTAAAGAGTTTCTTAGTCTGTTGCGTTTAGTCTATAAAGCACCAACTGCGGCTGTATTAACCAATGGTCTCATCTCCCCGTGGAGTCAAATTGATCACAAGAACGGTGAGCAAAAATCCCAGAACCACACGGGGGGACCTAGTGAATGACCTGCAGAGAGCTGGGACCAAAGTAACAAAGGCTACCATCAGTAACACACTACGCCGCCAGGGACTCAAATCCTGCAGTGCCAGACGTGTCCCCCTGCTTAAGCCAGTACATGTCCAGGCCCATCTGAAGTTTGCTAGAGAGCATTTGGATGATCCAGAAGAGGACTGGGAGCATGTCATATGGTCAGATGAAACCAAAATAGAACTTTTTGGTAAAAACTCAATTTGTCGTGTTTGGAGGAGAAAGAATGCTGAGTTGCATCCAAAGAACACCATACCTACTGTGAAGCATGGGGGTGGAAGCATCATGCTTTGGGGCTGTTTTTCTGCAAAGGGACCAGGACGACTGATCCGTGTAAAGGAAAGAATGAATGGGGCCATGTATCATGAGATTTTGAGTGAAAACCTCCTTCCATCAGCAAGGGCATTGAAGATGAAACGTGGCTGAGTCTTTCAGCATAACAATGATCCCAAACACACCGCCCAGGCAACGAAGGAGTGGCTTCATAAGAAGCATTTCAAGGTCCTGGAGTGGCCTAGCCAGTCTCCAGATCTCAATCCCATAGAAAATCTTTGGAGGGAGTTGAAAGTCCGTGTTGCCCAGCGACAGCCCCAAAACATCACTGCTCTAGAGGAGATCTGCATGGAGGAATGGGCCAAAATACCAGCAACAGTGTATGAAAACCTTGTGAAGACTTACAGAAAACGTTTGACCTCTGTCATTGCCAACAAAGGGTATATAACAAAGTATTGAGATGAACTTTTGTTATTGACCAAATACTTATTTTCCACTATAATTTGCAAATAAATTCTTTGAAAATCAGACAATGTGATTTTCTGGATTTTTTTTTTCTCATTTTGTCTCTCATAGTTGAGGTATACCTATAATGAAAATTACAGGCCTCTCTCATCTTTTTAAGTGGGAGAACTTGCACAATTGGTGACTGACTAAATACTTTTTTGCCCCACTGTATAGTGCAACAGTGGAAATCTACGTATGTACCATCAGTTACATACTGGCATAATGCCCTTGCCACAGTGGCAGCATATGAACAAGTTTCTTTCACCCAGCTGGACAGATTAGACTGGTATTACTTTAAATGGCAAAATTTTTTACAATACATAGATGACCTTGAGTAGTGGTTTACTGCAGGCTTACCCCCCACCCCACACACACACTCATTGTCACAAGCCTACTGTACAAGAGATGTAGCTTCTAGTGTGGCCCCCTCCTTCGTATGGGTTTTTGTTTGTTTGTTTGTTTGTTTGTTTGTTTGATTTATTTTGTGTATGTTTTTTTCCTCCTTAGAGCATCTTGTGGGTGTGGTAGGTGCACCCCTTTTTGAACTTTTCTGCTGATGTTAGTTTATGTCTATGTTTTGCTGTTGTGTGTGTTATGACTAGGCCTATGTTCATGTTTAATACGCCTGACATGTGTATGCCTTTTATGTCTTTAAATCAATAAAATGTTAATCACAAAAAAAAGAACCTATGAAATTCATGTAAATATATCAAAGAGTCTACGTTCCGCTCAAATTATTGTCGATGATATAAACCATGATGAAACTGTTGTATTAAATTGAAAAAGAATATAAAATAAAAGCATTTTCACTCGTGCTCTCAGACTTTTGGACCCCACTGTCTATTGAATCCCTGACCTGGTCGTTCAACAAAAACTGTTGTTAGACAACAGAAAAAGGCACAGGTAATCAATATGCTAATTAGAAATGCTCCCAAACATACAAATTAGAGGGCTGCAACGGGACGGGACTCCCACGGGACCCGCGGGATGCGGCGCAAAAGCATGCGGCGCGGGTCATTATTTGACAGCCTCCTGCGGGAGCGGGCGGGAATGGAGAGGTGTAGTCGTGGGAGCGGGCATAAGCATGTTCTCTGGAGTCCCGCAATGTAAATACATTTCACAAAATTATTCACTGTGTATTTGAAAAGTGTTTTTTTTTTAACTGGGGAAGATATGTAGTAATTAGGTGATGAGCTAACTTTGGGTGTTTGAGCTACAAGGGGTAGTTCACACCGCCTGCTCTGTGAACTCTCAAGGGATCTGCTCTCGCGGCACACAGCGACTGCGAGATATTTTCAATTTATGCCCTGAAAGGGAGATTGCACGTGCGCCTTGTCGTAAAGGTCTGTCGTTCATTGACTGTCCTGCCGTTAAGTTAGTGAAGTTATTTGCTTCATTTATTTAGGCCCACACAGACTGGACTAAAATGCAATGGTAACATGTTGAATTAATCTCATAAATGGCCACCACGGTTTAGAACAAGCTCGTTGTTTCCCGTCTGATTTCCCACAAAGTTCAAGTTTCTATGGAGACTGTTCAACTGTCACGTTCAGTCTGAAGCATGGCGGAGGAAACGGGTGCCCTTACAGCTGAAGCTGTTAGTGCTCTAGTGAAAAGGGGTACTTTTCACGCCAAAAAGCCCTCTAGGGGTAAGTCAGACATAACAAACATTTTCGGTGGTTGTAGATGGCGATGGAAATGAAAAACCGTTTGCCTGTTGTGATTCATGCAAGAAGGTGCTAATTTTCGATGCGCACAAGTCAGGAACATCTGGCCTGAAGCGACATACATGTGTCTTCATGAAAGGACAAACATTACTGGACTTCAGAGAAACTGCGAAAATAACGAATGCTCTGAAAAGCAAAACAATTGATAAATGCATAGACTTTGTTGCCGCTGACCTTAGGCCATACAACAGCATTGCAGGAAAAGGGTTCATTAGTATGGCGCAGCACTTAGTGGATACAGCAGCTTCAATAGGCCGATTCAATGTCAAGGACATTCTACCCCATCCAACAACAGTTTCCCGACATCTGGACGAAAGGGCACAAACAGTTAGAACGGCTCTCGTTGACGAAATGCTCACTACCATTGAGAAACATGGATGTGCAGTGACCACCGATATTTGGATGGAAAATTACCGGAAAACATCTTTCCTATCAGCCACCATCCACTACATCGACTCTGAATACACGCTGGTGTCGAGAGTGCTCTTTGCTGCTCCATTTGAAGCAGACACTTCAAAAACGGGCGAAAACATTCGTGCCTTACTGTTCCAAAACCTGAGGGTCTTTGGAATTGACTGTGCGCTCATGGGAAAGAAAATAGTGTTCGTAACTGACAGAGGCACGAACATGGTGGCTGCCCTACGTGGTTTCAACAGACTTAACTGTAGTGCCCATATCCTCAACTCCGTGCTTTCTCACGCCCTCTCCACTGCTGTGGTTGAACAGGTGCCCGAGGCCGCGCAGCTTCTGAATGATGTGAAAAAACTGGTCAGCTATTTCAAACACTCTGGCCTGCAAACGCTGCTTGGTTCATCGCTTAAACAGTCCGTGGAGACCAGGTGGAATTCAACCGTTGATATGTTGGAGTCTGTCTCCCAACAGTACGATACCATTACAACCATTCTGTTGGAGAAAAACCAGTACGACAAAATAAGGGGCATAAACAAAAACACTCTGGCTTCGGTAGTAGCATTTTTAAAACCATTCAGAGATGCTACTAACGATCTGGAGTCAGATAACACTGGCTTGAGCGCAGCCCTAGTTCTGCCGTGGTCTGTCAAGCTGAGAGATCATTGCGAAGTAGCCATGGCAGACCCCCTCCTAAACCATATTGCATCTGCTTGCGCAAAACGTTTGGATGACCTGCTATCACCAAATAATCTGCTAAATGGGATTAATATGCTGTACAAAATGGCAACATTTCTGACCCCTAAACTACGCCAGCTCAAGATGATAAATGACCATGAGAGACAACTTGTGACTGACTGTGTGAAGGAACTGATTGATGACCTTGGACTTAATATCCATGATGCCGAGGGGGATTCAGAGTCACCGCCAACAAAAAAGGTGACTTTTCAGGAATTTGCAGAATGGGAAGACACAGGCACTACACGCCACTCGGAGATACCACTGGACACAGAGATACAGGACTATTTAAAAGTCAAGCTGGACGGCGAAGGATCACACGGCCCAAAAGATGTTCTACTCTGGTGGAAGAAGCATTGCCACGAATTTCCTACTCTAAGCAAATTGGCACGTCACGTGCTTTGCGTTCCAGCATCAAGCGCACCATCGGAACGCGCTTTCAGTATCTGTGGCCGCATTCTGGAGCAGTGACGCAGTCTACTGAAGCCCACATCGGTGAACAACATTCTTTTCCTCCATGGGCATGTGTAGAAGCACAAGACACCCTCGGGAATATCAGGTGCAATTATTTTCGTTTTATTAAAATGATAGGCAAGCTGTTAAAAGATGTAAACTTCTTTTGAAATTCCCTTTTCAATTCATCATGGGCATGTTTAGTAGCCAACACAGCCCCGCATAGTTTATACCTGCATTTTCGTTATTTTTCCATACTTATTTTTAATTTATTTAAGCACCTTCATTTATTAGGCTACTGATTTTTTTTTTCAGTTTGTATTTTAAGGCTGTTGGCCAAGCTTTTCTAAATGACTCAAGCTGAGTCTACATCATGTAAACGCGTTTTGAGTGAGAATAAATGCACATTAAACAAATTGCAGTTGCTGTTTATTTTACTGGTTTTACTTTCTATAAATGCATTGTGCAATCAGTGCACATATTGTGAGGGAATCTCTGGCAGGCTAGAACGGAAGCACAACGAGCGTTTCGGGGAAATTACGGGATTTTAGCGGGGCGGGACCGGGAGAAACCATAATATATGCGGGCGGGAGCGGGACGAAATATTAAATATTTCTGCGGGTGCGGGCGGGAGCGGGAAACAAACTAGCGGGAGTAAGCGGGAGCGGGAGGGAAAATCAGTCCCGTGCAGACCTCTAATACAAATCCCTGCCCCCTTCTCTGGTGTTACGTGTTCTGTATTTGCATACTGATACATGATAGCTCTTATATTATGTGACACAGCAATGCAACTTCAAAATTATCAGGTTGTGTCTATCAGTTCTGTTTTTGATTTTAAAATATTGAGCCTTTTGGACCCTTAACAAGGTTAAACCCGTTTTAACAAAGAAATCCGATCAGATTATGACACGTCACATGTTCAACATTCACTCTCTCCCTTAAAAAATGTTTTGGACATTTTTGTTTGTGCCCCAAGCTGCCCTGGGTAAAATTAAATATTAGTACAGTGGTGCTTGAAAGTTTGTGAACCCTTTAGAATTGTCTATATTTCTGCATAAATATGACTTAAAACATCATCAGATTTTCACACAAGTCCTTAAAGTAGATAAAGAGAACCCAGTTAAACAAATGAGACAAAAACATTATACTTGGTCATTTATTTATTGAGGAAAATGATCCAATATTACATATCTGTGAGTGGCAAAAGTATGTGAACCTTTGTTTCACTATCTGGTGTGACCCCCTTGTGCAGCAATAACTGCAACTCAACGTTTCCAGTAACTGTTGATCAGTCCTGCACACCAGCTTGGAGGAATTTTAGCCCATTCCTCCTTACAGAACAGCTTCAACTCTGAGATGTTGTTGGGTTTCTTCACATGAACTGCTCGCTTCATGTCCTTCCACAACATTTCTATTGGATTAAGGTCAGGACTTTGACTTGGCCATTCCAAAACATTAACTTTATTCTTCTTTAACCATTATTTGGTAGAATGACTTGTGTGCTTAGGGTCGTTGTCTTGCTGCATGACCCACCTTCTCTTGAGATTCAATTCATGGACAGATGTCCTGACATTTTCCTTTGGAATTCGTTGGTATAATTCAGAATTCATTGTTCCATCAATGATGGTAAGCCGTCCTGGCCCAGATGCAACAAAACAGGCCCAAACCATGATACTACCACCACCATGTTTCACAGATGGGATAAGGTTCTTATGCTGGAATGCAGTGTTTTCCTTTCTCCAAACATAGTGCTTCTCATTTAAACCAAAAAGTTCTATTTTGGTCTCATCCGTCCACAAAACATTTTTCCAATAGCCTTCTGGGTTGTCGACGTGATCTTTAGCAACCTGCAGACGAGCAGCAATGTTCTTTTTGGAGAGCAGTGGCTTTCTCCTTGCAACCCTGCCATGCACACCATTGTTGTTCAGTGCTCTCCTCATGGTGGACTCATGAACATTAGCCAACGTGAGAGAGGCCTTCAGTTGCTTAGAAGTTACCCTGGGGTCCTTTGTGGCCTCACCAACTATTACACACCTTGCTCTTGGAGTGATCTTTGTTGGTCGACCACTCCTGGGGAGGGTAACAATGGTCTTGAATTTCCTCCATTTGTACACAATCTGACTGACTGTGGATTGGTGGAGTCCAAACTCTTTACAGATGGTTTTGTAACTTTTTCCAGCCTGATGAGCATCAACAACGCTTTTTCTGAGGTCCTCAGAAATCTTTGTTCGTGCCATGATACACTTCCACAAACGTGTTGTGAAGATCAGACTCTGATAGATCAGAATCACTTTTATTGCCAGATATGTGGACACACACGAGGAATTTGACTCCGTTTCACTTAGCTCTCATAGTACAAACAGATAAAAAAGCATATACACAAAACAAACAAACAAGCAAACAACAACAACAACAAAAATAGGTGCATAGTGCAAAGTAATCCAGGTAAGTCAAGTATGGAATAGTTAAATAAATATAAAGTATACAGTGTGCAAAGAATGACGGTATAAGTGTTCAGATATTTTACAAGTGATATTACTGATATATGAATCTGGATTTTAGCTGTTCATCACAGAAAGGATTTCCCTTTTTGTGCAATATGGTGCATAGTGCAAAGATGAATAGTAAATTTAAATAAGTATAAATATAATATAAGTAACAGTGAGCACAGAATGACAGTATGAGTGTGCAGATATTTTGCAAGTGATATTACTGATATATGAATCTGGATTTTAGCTGTTCATCACAGAGACAGCCTGAGGGAAGAAGCTGTTCTTGTGTCTGGTTGTTTTTGCATACAGTGATCTATATCGCCTCCCTGAGGGGAGAAGATTAAACAGATTGTGACCAGGGTGTGATGGGTCCACAGAGATGTTACCTGCCCATTTCCTGACTCTGGACAAGTATAAGTCTTGGATGGAGGGCAGGTTGACACTAATAATTTTCTCTGCAGACCTTATTGTCTGTTGCAGTCTGTTCTTCTCCTGTTTGGTGACCGATCTAACCAAACAGTGATGGAAGAGCAAAGAACAGACTGAATGATGGCAGAGTAGAATTGTGTCAGCAGCTCCTTTGGCAGGTTGAGCTTCCTGAGCTGGTGCAGAAAGTACAACCTCTGCTGAGCCTTTTTGATGATCGTGACTGTGTTTGTCTCCCACTTCAAGTCCTGAGAGATTGTGGATTTATTTTCTTTAAATAAAAACAGGGTGCCCACTTACACCTGATTGTCATCCCATTGATAGAAAACAGCTGACTAATTTCACCTTCAAATTACCTGCTAATCCTAGAGTTTCACATACTTTTGCCACTCACAGATATGTAATATTGGATCATTTTCCTCAATAAATAAATGACCAAGTATAATATTTTTATCTCATTTGTTTAACTGGGTTCTCTTTATCTACTTTTAGGACTTGTATGAAAATCTGATGATGTTTTAGGTCATATTTATGCAGAAATATAGCAAATTCTGAAGGGTTCACAAACTTTCAAGCACCACTGTACACACACACACACACACACACTTCATTAATGGCATTTAGCAGACGCTCTTATTCAGAGCAACATACAACATACCCAGAGCAGCCTGGATAGCAGTTGGGGGTTAGGCACCTTGCTCAAGGGCATTTCAGCCATTCCTGCTAGTCCAAGAAATCAAACTGGTGACCTTTTAGTCCCAAAGCTGCATCTCTAACCATGGCTTCATGAGTGATTATAGAAAATTGCGCATGCTGATTGGTCAAGAAATTTGGACTATTTCTCGATAATCAATTTGAGCGACTCCGCAAAATGGCGGCCAAGCGCTTTGCCACCATAATTGAGGAAGAGTTACAAATTATGAAAGAAAATGCTGTTCCTAAAAGCACTAAAATATCCTCCAAAGATTGGTCTGAAACTATTCAAAGGTAAGGTGGAATTGTGATTTATTTTATCGATTTCAAAACAAAGCATTTTGTGTGTCTCAGGGTGCAGGCACTTACAGATGTAATTGCAGAGGAGAGCGGGGAACAAACAGTAACGAAGCCAAATCGTGAAACAAGGGTCAAGGACAGGCAAGGGTCGGTCGATCGGTGAACAAGACAAAATAGACAAGGCACAAGAATGGATGAGGAAGAATAATGAGAGTCAGAATAACAGGAGGCCCTCATTAAGATAAGGCTCAGTATGCACTGGGGAACACAGAATGATACTTCACAGTGAATGCTTGTGAGAGAGGGGTTTAAGTAGTGCTGTGCTGATTACAGATGAACTTCATCTGTGTTCAATACTCCAGCAACAGGGCATTGTAGTCTTGGGCGGCCATGTGGCCCTTGGGCATTGTAGTCTTGGGCGGCCATGTTTGTAGTTTGTTCAGCATTGCAGTTCTCAACACTCATACTGACAGAACCCCCCAAGGAGCTCCCTCTTGGAGCTACATTCTTCCTGGGACACCCTCTCCCCCTAGGTGCAGGTTTGTCTGGATGATGAGCATGGAATTCCTGCTTTAACAGGGGATCCAAGATGTCCTTGGCTGCCACCCAGCTTCATTCCTCAGGCCCATAGCCCTCCCAGTCTACCAAGTACTCGACCAGACCTCCTCTGCGTCTGGAGTCAAGTAATCTGTTGACCTGGTAGATGGACTCACCCTCGAGGGTTAGTGATGGGTGCTCTTGGACAGGGGAGTTTTCAGCAAGTGGGCCTGGAATGGCAGGTTTTAAACAGGAGACATGAAATGTGGGGGAATTTCAGCTGTGTGGGGGGGGTTCTAACCTGTATGAAACTTTGTTTATGCATCGAAGTACCTTGAATGGACCAATATACTGTGCTTGCAGTTTTCAGCACGTGTTGAGTTCTCTGAGGTTCTTGGTTGACACCCAAACTCTGTCACCTGTTGAAAACTCTGGGTTGCTACTTCTGTGCTTATCGGCGTATTCTTTGTATTTGGCATTGACAGTCTCAATACGTTGATGGACCTCCTCCCAGATGGTCTGGCTGCAAGAGAACCAGTCCTCTACAGCTTGGATTTGGACTGGTGAGTCATCCCAGGGGAACATTGGTGGTTGGTAGCTGAGTATGCACTGAAAGGGTGTTAGCTGCATCACTGAGTGCTTAAGTGAGTTTTGTGTATACTCGGCCCATGGGATGAAGCAAGACCAGGCCCCCTGGTTTCTCATGCAAAACAGCTGTAAGAAGCATCCCATTTCCTGGTTGGCCTGTTCCACCTGGCCATTAGATTGGGGATGGTAGCCTGATGTGAGACTTACAGAAACAGCAAGTCATTCCATGAAGCAAGTCCATAAGCATGAGAAACTGGGGACCTCTGTCACTGATTACATCCTCAGGGATACCATAGTATCTGAATACCTGTTGGAACAATAGTTCTGCTGTCTGGAGTGCTGTGGGAATACCTGGAAGTGGGAAGAGTTTCAGTGCCTTGGAGAACCTGTCCACTATCACCATGATGGTGGTGTTGCCCTGTGAGGGTGGTAGGTCAGTGATATAGTCAATAGCTACAGTATGTGTGGCCAAGGCCTCTGAGGTATTGGAAGCGGGCAAAGCTTACCTGCTGGAGGAGTTCCTGGAACCTTTGCTTGTGCACACTTGGAACATGATGTGATGAACTGATTGATCTCCATGACCATGTTCTCCCACCAGTACTTGTTCTTAAGCATTTGATGTGTCCAATGGCTTCCAGGGTGTCCTGTGGCAGGATCCGTGTGCCCAGGTGATAAGTCACCCTCAGAGATGCTTGGGTATGTACAGAAGGCCTGGTGGAAGACTGACTTGAAGAGTCCTTGGTTAAGACTTCCTTATTTCCTGATCTAAGTTCCACATAATGGACTGTAAGAAGCATTTTGAGGGGAGAATTGGGTAGGTGGTGGGATCCTGATAGTCTGAAGTGAAGGTGCAGGACAGGGCATCTGCTTTCGTGTTCTTGGAGCCTGGATGAAACAAGATGGTGAAGTTGAACCATGTGAAAAAGAGTGCCCATCTGGCTTGGTGTGGATTTAGTCTTTTAGCTTTCTTAAGATACTCCAGATTCTTGTGGTCTGTGAGGATTACAAAGGGGTGAGTGGCTCCCACTAGCCAGTGTCTCCACTCCTCAAGAGCAAGTTTGATGGCTAGTAGTTCACGGTTCCTGACATCATAATTTCCCTCTGCAGCCATGAGTTTCTTTGAAAAGAACACCACAGGATGAAGTTTTTGTCTTTCGCCACAATGTTGGGATAAGACTCCTACTCCTGTGTCAGATGCATCAACCTCCACTGTGAAAGGCTTGGTTGGGTCAGGATGTTGTAGAACCAGAGCCAATGTGAATTTGTTCTTAAGATGATTAAAGGCTTCCTCTGCAGATGGGTTCCACTGAAGCTTCTTAGGTCCCTTTTTGAGCAGGGCTGTTAAACTTTCTTTCAGGACTCACCGCATGTGTCGAGACTTCTACTGGATTGGAGTGAGGCAGGCGAATAGGACACTGTTGAATTTAATGTTCTGTACTCCCACAGTAAAAGCAAAGACCTTCCCTTCTCCTTCTTTCATGTTCTGAATACTTCAAATGCATGTTAGAAACCTCCATTGGTGTAGCTTAATCAGACAGCTGGTCCTTCAGAGAGGGTCAACTGGTCAGCAGGTAGTCCAGTCAGATCGCTAGATCAATGAGAGAGTCTAAGGTTAACAGTTTATCCTTACATGCCAACTCACTAAGTACCTCAGGACGGAGACCCTGGTGAAACATGGCTTTAAGTGCTGGATCATTCCACCCACTTGCCGCTGCCACAGTTCTGAAGTCCAAGGCATACTCAGCGACACTCCATGAACCCTGCTTCATGTTGAGAAGGCTCTCTCCAACCTCAATTCCCTCCAGTTCATGATTAAAGACTTGCTTGAAGAGTTTGAGGAACCATTTATAAGAAGTTGTGTAATCTCCTCCACTGATCCATACAGCGCTTGCCCGCTGTAGCACTTTACCAGTAAGAAATGAGAGAAACTTTGTAATTTTATGCTCAGAGAGATTAGGCATGGAAGAGAAATGCACAGAGCATTGGAGCAGAAAACCTCCACAGGTGCTGGCATCACCGGCAAATCTCTCCGGGACGGGTAGCTGAACTGCGGAGCTGGAAGATGTCTCAGGGCATGGCAGGAGGGCCTGCAACATAACAGCTGCAAGCTGTGCCATCTGTGTGTTGAGGTCTGCAAGCATCTGTTGATGTTCTCCCAACAAACGTCCCTGAGTGCTTAGTGCGGTTTGTTTCGCCTCCTCAGCTACATCTATAGTAGGCGAAGTATTCTGTCAGGATGCAGGCACTTACAGATGTAATTGCAGAAGAGAGCTGGGAACAAACAGTAACAAAGCCAAATCATGAGACAAGAGTCATGGTCGAGGACGGGCAAGGGTCGGTCGATCGGCGAACAGGACAAAGTAGACAAGACAGGAGAATGAACGAGGAAGAATAATGAGAGTCAGAATAATAAGCAGCAGTCAGTAAGATAAGGCTCGGTATGCACTAGGGAACACAGAACGATACTTCACAGTGAGTGCTTGTGAGAGAGGGGTTTAAGTAGTGCTGTGCTGATTACAGATTAACTTCAGCTGTGTTTAATACTTTGGTGACAGGGGGCACTGTGGCTCTTGGGCATTGTAGTCTTGGGCGGCCATGTTTGTAGTTTGTTCAGCATTGCAGTTCTCAACACCCATACTGACAATGTGATTCGGCATAGATAAACAACACAAGTTTGCTCTGCGCCGTTATTACATTTGCATGCTGCTTTTGAAGTTTGAAATAAATGATTTGTTATAATTTTTTAAATAAATCACCAGTGTGTTTATACTGAAACTATTATCCGCCTCAGCTTCAATGAATATCGGTGAATAATAACTGAGACAATATCGAGGTTATTATTCACTGATATTCACTTTGCCTTTGGCGAATAATTGTTAATTATAAGGTGAATTACAGAAAATGTTGAATTATTTGGTGACTCGTTAACCCTGCCTCCCATACACCATCTGTTAGGGTGGGTGGAGGTATGGTGAAGTTCAAATCCAAAAGCAGAACACAGACAGTAATCCAATAAATAAGATGATTTAATACAGGGAAGAAAGGGTGTGGCAAAAGGTAAACAAACAGGACAAAAAACAAATGGCAAAAATAGTCCGGGCAAAATGAGAACAAACAACTTGACAAAAACATGAGACAGGCAAAGACAAAAACGCTAGCACAAAAAACCCTGAACAAGAAAAGACCCTTAGTGCAAAAACCCATAAACCAGAAATAACCCTTAGTGCAAAAAAACATGAACCAGAAAAACACTAGTGCAAAAACCATGAACAAGAGAAAATCGCTAGAGAGAAAAACCATGAGAAGTAAGAGAGGCACAGAACCAGCTAGAGTAGCAAAATGAGATGTTCTGGCAAAGTCCCGGATCCAAATCGGCGCTGGCGTGGGAGATCCATAATCTCTGGAGTGGATGTCTAGGGCGGAGCATGACACCATCATGTACATGATGCCCAGTATCTCAGAATCTGTGCAGACCAGTGTTACTTTCAGACCTAGCTCACTTTTGCTTTGAGGTTTCTGAATTTCCTGAATGTTTGTATATCTGAGATGTAAATTAAAAAAATGAATGGGCATGTCTATAGTATGATTGACGGAATACATAGAAACACAATCAAGAAGATTTTCTCACTTGATCAAATTATTTCAGCAATTATGTTCCATAGAATTCCAAAAATATTTCAATATTATTTGTAATAGTAAAAACAATATAAATATTGACCATTGTATCCTTAACATGTTAATCAAAATGGTTTATATATTCTAATTGCTTGATGTGGTGGTGCTGTGCAAAAGATTCACTTACAGTACACTCATGAAGATATTCAGAAACTCTGAATATGCAAATTTAACATGCTCCTTAACCTGATAAATCATAGTTGCAAGACCTGTATTTACATATTGAACCTGATTGTCTGTCATGTTCTAATGATGTAATAACATGGCCCTGTCATGTGGTCATACTAACTCACATTTTTGAATGCAGCTTTTTTTCTGCTTTGACCATTTCCTTTCTGAAATAATTTAATCATAAAATTAATTTTATAAAATGCAGGGTGACGGTTCATAAAATGTGTTGTAACACACTTGTCACAATACATTTTATAAAAAGTAGGGTGACTTTAAAGGTGACAGGGGATGACAGTGATTGAGGAAGAACTCTTAAGAGTAACTCAAGAGTCTCACTGTGTCAATTTAATCTTTCTACATTTTCCCAAAAGACTGAGAGGCATCAGAAAAAAAAGTTTCTTAGGGATGACTTAAGTCATCTGAAAGCACTTCAAAGGCTTCGCTGGGCTTCTTGTGGAAATTGAAACACAGCCTGGAGAACAGTTATTAAGTGTCAAGTAGGAGCGAAAGTTGATGAAAAATTTGAAATTGTTCTTCACACAGAGTGTCTTCATACCTGTTCTGTCCTCAACTCCTTTCTCCTTCCACTTTTCCTCCTCTTCTCACTCTGCTTATGTCATGACAGCTGCCGTGACTGGGCTGGAGCCATGAAATCCATCATCCCACTTCACCGGACCACTCAGTCTGTCTGCTCAATGATAGCACTAATAATAACTGGTACACAGCCACCTCCGGCTCTCTGCTGGAGCCGCACGGCTTGGGGCCTTCACTCCAGATTGCCCCACCCGATTAAGAGCCCATTACCAAACCTGTTTACTCATAAAAACCCTCAGGCTGAGCCCTGCTTTGTTTTTGTGAGGTGACCTTCTGAAACTTTATTCAATGCAATTTTTGATTTCTCTTTCATGTACAAAGTACTATTAAATGTTTAATACAGATCCAGTACTGCAATGCAGCAAACACATTATTTTTCATACTATCAAGTCTTTATTTTAAAAAAGGCTAACTCTATATTGATGCAAAATGCCTACAAACAGCCATTTTAAGATTCATCATTTATATTTTACTTCATTTATATTTTACGTATTTTAAATCAGATTACATCACAGCACCATTGAATTCTGGATTCTTATAGACCCCTTCGCATGTTTGTAAACAAACCGACCGTTGCCAGGATGCGCGTGCAGCCTGGACCCAGAAACAATGGTGCTGCCCATAGACCGGCATTATGAGCTGTCAGATTATGCCAAACAATTGTCGTTACAAGATCGAGAATGCTACATAAATAAGTTAACTCTAACACGTGGACATCGCCTACCGGATCCGCATTTAATTAAAGAGTGGACAGACGATGTTAGTAAGTTCCCTGGTATACAATGGCCAGATATATACTCGTACCTTATTGACAAGACTTCAGTGTACACCCACGAAAAACTTCGTGCCTACAAGTCTTTAGACGCATATAATTATGTTATGTGCGGGCATGTACAACTTGATTAACAATGGGACATTCATATTCATTTTGTTTTAATCAAATTATGCCAGTGATGTGATGGCAATGTGGCTTTAGCTACAACAGCAAATACCAACACTAAACAGCAATTTGCAGGAGGTAATGGCATGAAAGGAATGATAGTGTAAAGAGTGCAGCTAAGAGAAATCAGAGCTGCGTAAAAAGCGAGAGGCAGAGACCAGAAATGAAACTGAACGGGGCGGGAGCTAGGTTAGAGCAGTCAACGTAAGTTGGCATTTAGAGTGAGGGCACACAATTTTACCTTTCCATCCTTGCTTTAAAATTGTGATTTTCGGCTGTAGCGCTTACGAAGTGTGGGTGGAGCACAGAGGACGGCAGGACAACACTTTAGATGCAGAAAAGGCTTTTTATTTCCCAACTTTTCAGTTAAATCGCCAATTCCTAGCATGCGGCGTAACACACACACACACTCTGGGTTCTTGTCCCGGGATGCGCTTTCCTCTGCTCTCCCTCTGCCTCCTTAAATAGGGAGCGGTTACTGGGAAAACACACAAAACACAGGTTAATTACCATCAGGTGTAGCAATTCTGCCACTCACCTTCCCTGGCTCCGCCCTCCTGTCACAGACCGGCGCTTGACCACGCCCCCGCTGCCACATACCCCCACCGCCCGACTCAGGCCGGGCGCCCGTCCGGCCCGCAGCCGACTCCCCCCCCTTGACGGGAGAGGAAGTCCGCCACGACCATCTGCGCCCCCGGCCTGTGGACCACCTTGAAGTTGAAGGGTTGGAGTGCCAGATACCAACGGGTGATCCGCGCGTTGGCATCCTTCATGCGGTGGAGCCACTGGAGGGGCGCATGGTCCGAACAAAGGGTGAAAGGGCGCCCCAGCAGGTAGTAACGGAGGGCGAGGACCGCCCACTTGATCGCCAGGCATTCCTTTTCAATCGTGCTGTAGCACCCCTCATGCACCGACAGCTTTCGACTAATGTACAGGACGGGGCGATCCTCCCCCTCCACCTGCTGGGACAAAACGGCCCCCAGCCCTCTGTCCGACGCATCCGTCTGCAACATAAAAGGGAGAGAGAAGTCAGGGGAGTGTAAAAGTGGCCCCCCACACAGTGCAGCCTTTACCTCAGAGAAAGCCCGCTGGCACTACTCCGTCCACTGGACCGGATCTGGCGCCCCCTTTTTAGTGAGGTCAGTCAGCGGGCTGGTGACGTCCGAATAATTAGGTATAAACCTGCGATAGTAGCCAGCCAGCCCCAGAAACTGTCTCACCCCCTTTTTGGTCTTGGGCCTCGGGCAGGCCGCAATCGCTGCTGTCTTATTAATTTGGGGACGCACCTGCCCGTTGCCCAAGTGGAAGCCCAGATACCGTACTTCCACCCGCCCAATCGCACACTTCTTCGGGTTGGCAGTGAGACCTGCCCGCCTCAGCGACCTAAGGACGGCCCTCAGGTGTTGCAGGTGCCGCTGCCAGTCATTACTATAAATGATAATATCATCCAGATAAGCGGCCGCATAGGTGGCATGGGGCCGGAGGACCCTGTCCATCAGCCGCTGAAACGTAGCAGGCGCCCCAAACAGCCCAAACAGAAGTGTGATGAATTGGTGTAAGCCGAACGGTGTGGAAAAGGCCATTTTCTCCCGGGATAATGGAGTCAAGGGGATCTGCCAATATCCCTTCGTCAAATCCAGTGTCGAGTAAAAGCGAGCCGTGCCTAGTCGATCGAGCAGCTCATCAATACGAGGCATTGGGTACGCGTCGAATTTAGACACCGCGTTGACTTTTCTATAGTCCACACAGAACCGGACCGACCCGTCGGCCTTAGGTACCAAGACCACCGGGCTGCTCCAGTCACTGTGGGACTCCTCGACGATGCCCATTTCGAGCATGGCCTGAAGTTCTTCCCGAACCACCTTTTTTTTTGTGTTCGGGTAGCCTATAAGGGCGGCTACGCACTACCACCCCCGGGGGCGTCTCTATGTGGTGTTCTATGAGGTTAGTGCGACCGGGCAGGCGCGAGAACACATCCGAAAACTCAGCCTGCAACTGGGTGACCTCCGTGAGTTGGGTCGGGGAGAGGTGGTCTCCACAGGGGACCGGAGAGGTACATGATGCCAATGTCCCTTTTTGAACCTCTGGCCCCAGCTCCGCCTTCTCCGGAACTACCGACACCAATGCCACGGGGACCTCCTCGTTCCAGAGTTTAAGCAGATTGAGGTGGTAGATCTGTAGTGCCCCCTCCCTGTCCGTTCGCCTTACCTCATAGTCGACGTCCCCGACTCGCCGTGTGACCTCAAAGGGTCCTTGCCACTTGGCGATTAATTTGGAGCTTGACGTGGGCAACAGGACGAGTACCTTATCTCCCGGAGTGAACTCTCTAAGGCGCGTGCCCTTGTTGTACAGGCGGGCTTGCCATTCCTGGGCCTGCCGCAAATTCTCCTGAGTTAGGTGGGTGAGCGTGTGGAGTTTTGCGCGCAGGTCCATAACGTATTGAATTTCGTTTTTACTCTTTTAAGGTCCCTCCTCCCAATTTTCCCGCAGTACATCTAAGATGCCGCGCAGCTTACGCCCATATAATAATTCAAATGGGGAGAACCCTGTGGAGGCTTGGGGGACCTCTCGCACTGCAAATAACAAGGGTTTGAGCCATTTATCCCAGTTACGTGCGTCCTCACTTACGAATTTTTTGATTATATTCTTGAGGGTGCGATTGAACCGTTCAACTAAACCGTCCATTTGTGGGTGATAAACGCTGGTGCGGATTGGCTTAATACCCAGTAGCCCATACAGTTCGCTCAGTGTTCGTGACATAAACGAGGTGCCTTGGTCAGTCAGAATCTCTTTCGGGATTCCAACCCGGGAGATGACGTGGAAGAGGGCCTCTGCAATACTGCGTGCTGAGATATTGCGAAGAGGCACCACTTCCGGGTATCGCGTTGCATAGTCAACCAGAACCAATACAAAGCGGTACCCTCGTATTGACCGATCTAATGGCCCGACGAGATCCATCCCAATTCTTTCAAACGGGGTCTCAATTAATGGTAGGGGGCGCAAGGGCGCTTTTGGAATGGCCGCTGGATTTACTAACTGGCATTCGCGGCACGCCATACACCACTTACGGACGTCGCCGCGAATCCCCGGCCAATAGAATCGGGCCATTATCCGGGCTAGTGTCTTATCCTGCCCTAGGTGTCCAGCCAGGGGATTAAAGTGGGCCACCTGAAATACCAATTCCCGGCGGCTCTTTGGAATTAATAACTGTGTGACTCGCTCTTTCGTCTGAGTGTCCTGCATCACTCGGTATAACCTATCCTTCATAATGGAAAAATAGGGGAAGGACGGGGTGGCATTCGGCTGGAGCGTTTGACCATCGATTACTCTCACTTGGTCAAACGCGTGTCGCAGAGTCTCGTCTCGCGATTGTTCCAATGGGAAATCCGCGAGGGATTCCCCAACAGAAAGAGGAGGAGCCGGCGGCTCCTCGCTCTGTCGTGGAGATGACGTAGACGGCTCTGCGACCGCAGCTCCAGCCAAAGCGACACCGGGACCTCCCCCTGTCAAATGGCAGGACCCACTCTTTACTAGGCACATCATTAAACCCTGAAATCCCGGCCAATCAGTCCCCAAAATCAAAGAGTGGGTAAGGCGAGGATTAACCGCCGCCTTCACTATAGATTTTTCCCCTCTGAAATATATGTGGACCGACACCAAAGGGTATCTGTGAACATCCCCGTGCACACACAACACCTTCACCCCCTGTGCTCCCCCCAATGCCTCGTCTTGCACCAGGCTTTGGCGGATCGAGGTCTGATTGCAACCAGAATCCACCAACGCCTGATATGTAGCCCCTTGTACACTCACCGGTATGCGATACGCTCCGGCCCGATCGAGGGCAGCTTCTGGCGTGTCGGGGATCCGCACCACCGCGCCCACCTCCATTGCTGCGCACTGTTGTTGCAGGTGGCCCGGTTCCCCACAGCGCCAGCAAACCGGCCCGGGCCTTCCCTCTGCAGCTGTGCTCTGGGGCTCACTCACCTGAGGGGGGGAGAGACAGACACAGAAGGGAGAAACGGGAGGGCACCACGGGTGCGGCGGGCCGGCTGGGGTGGAGCCGGCCCCCGCCTCCGTGGTGGGGGAATGGGGCGAGGACGGGACACAGAAGGGGGGGAGAGAGAGAGAAGAGGAGAGAAGAGATGACGTCGTTGGCCGTCCTGCCACCGGAACAGCCGCCAAATGATCCTCTGCCAGTCCTACGGCCTGATCCAGCGACGCCGGGCGGTGGCACTGGAACCACTCTGCGGTTCCGGCTGGTAAGCGGGCGATGAATTGCTCCAGCACCACCTGATCAATGATTCCCTCGGCGTCACGATCGTCGGCCCTCAGCCACCGCCAGCAGGCGTCCCGGAGCTGCTGGCCGAACGCGAACGGCCGGCTGACTTCCTCCAACCGCAGCGCGCGGAAGCGCTGGCGCTGTTGTTCGGGCGTGCACCCCACGCGCTGGAGGACGGCCCGGCGAAGGTCCGTGTAGGCCAGCCGGCGGTCGGCGGGGAGCTGTAGTGCGGCCAGCTGCGCCTCTCCCGTCAGGAGGGGGAGGAGGCGCGCCGCGCGCTGCTCCATCGGCCACCCCGAGGCTTCGGCGACCTGCTCGAACAAGGTGATAAATGCCTTGGGGTCGTCCTGCGGGCCCATCTTGGTCATGGTGAGGGGAGACGGGCCCGCGGCCGGGGCGCTGGTGGACCCCGCCGACGCGAGGAGATGCCGGAACGCCTCACGATCTTCCTGCTGGGCCAGCACCAGGGCTTCGAAGCGTCGCTCCTGCTCCTTTCGGAGCGTGACGAGTGCCTGGTGCTGGCTTTGCTGAGCCGTGGTGAGGGCGTGGACCAAGTCCGCGAACGGGGAGGATTCCATGGGGCTGCAAGGTTGGTGCTCCACCTTAATCCCGGCTGTTGGCACCACTGTAGCGCTTACGAAGTGTGGGTGGAGTACAGAGGACGGCAGGACAATGCTTTATATGCAGAAAAGGCTTTTTATTTCCCAACTTTTCAGTTAAATCGCCAATTCCTAGCATGCGGCGTAACACACACACACACACACACACACACACACACACACACACTGGGTTCTTGTCCCGGGATGCGCTTTCCTCTGCTCTCCCTCTGCCTCCTTAAATAGGGAGCGGTTACTGGGAAAACACACAAAACACAGGTTAATTACCATCAGGTGTAGCGATTCTACCACTCACCTTCCCTGGCTCCGCCCTCCTGTCACAGACCGGCGCTTGACCACGCCCCCGCTGCCACATCGGCGTACACAAATAATGATAGCACAAAATCTGGACTGCTTGAGTCAAGCGAGACCTCTCCTACAAACAAAATTGCATGCAAAGCTAAGTTAACATGCTAACAATATTCATTACATTGTGTAACTATGACCCAGCTAATCAGACAAACGTTACCAAAGTATTTTGCTACATCAATAAACAAAGACTAAAAAGAATGAAAAAGAAAGATTTAATAAATAGCCTGATCTTACCTGTGATGAAGTGGGCGCTGCAAACCCACGCATTTTTGATGGTGCTTTCATCCAAGTCTACACATTTGATGGCTTGTAGCCATAGACGTCGGCGATTTTTTTGGAATGGGTGAGATCCTGCTGGAATTCTGAACATTTTAACCCCATCACTGCTATGATTCTGACACCCGACAACACAACAACTAGGCATTTCTGAGTCTTTTTTGGGTCCAGGCTGCGCGCGTAATTTCCGCTTACGTATGAATGACGTTTACTGCGAAGGGGTCTATTGGTCAGAAGATATTGCTTAATTTTCTATAACTGCAGCTCTGACAGTAGTACAGATGCAAAACACATTTATATTAACATTATATACATGTTTTATTATATTAACATACATTACCATCTATATAGTACAATAATAAACATTTTTTATTTAACCAAGAATAACATATAATTATCATTTCTATAGTACCGTGAAGTTTTCAGTAAGGAGATGTTTATTTCTCATTTATGGAAGGAGCTTCCAGTGTAAGCAGTAGGACAGAGCTGTGGATATGTCCTCTTTTGCTAGAGATACAGTATTTGTCAAACAAACAAACAAACAAACAAACAATATTGTGATTTTATGTGAGTTGAGAGCAAAGAAAGGTGGCAGCACTGAAACTGAAAAGACATACTAATATTCTTGCTTGCATACGGATAAGGATGAATTACAACTGATGCACAGCTCAAAAAATGCAACGTTTAAAATAAATAAATAAATAAATAAAATACAGAAAAGTATTTATAATCTCTGCACTGTCTCTCGATTGCAATACATCTTTAAATAGGTTAGTGTTCTGTGTGTTTCTCCAAATGTGTAATAGACATCTAATTTTCTATTGTATGTCCCTAATGTTTTCTGCCCACAGTTACATCACATAGAGTAATGAACTTATTAAGGTCCTGATGATGTACATGGAAATTCACAGTATTTTTTACCCATACAATGCTACTGTTGTGCCACTTTGCTGGCAAAAATGTAACAAGGGACACATTTTTGTTTCAGTGAAATGATACAATATGGGTAAACTTGCACTTGATAACAGAAGAAGAAGAAGAAGAGAGAAGAAGAAGAAAATATGTAAATGATGTTATATGGAAAGTATGATGAACTTCGCTGTAACTCTGAATTGACGAACTGCAGTTTTTGTGTTTGTCTTATTAAGAGAGGCAGCTGGTGACAGAATGTCTGTTTATAGCTGCTATAACAAAAGTGATAACAGGAACTAACTTGTTTCATAGACATTCTAGAACATTGTCACTATAAATAATAAAAAGCAGTGTTTCCCCTACCATTATATTGGGGGGGCCCCAACAGGACCCTATGCCCCTCTTGAAAGTCACACACACACACACACACACACACACACACATTTTAAGGTCTGAGGGAAAAACAACAACAGGGGTGCAGGCAATAGGACCACGTGGAAAGAGTGTCTGCTCAAAAACAGGAGAGCAGACAGGCAATAGGACCATGCAGAAACATCCTCGCTCAAGCTACCGGTTCCCCATCCGCTTCACAGTTGCTAAATGCCCCAATACACAATTCTCCTTGGTCTTCTTTTCCTGCAAGTTATGACACAGAAAAATCCCAAAGCTGGGGGTTCCCGTGTTAGAAATCATGTATTTTGTAAACTGCTAACTCCACGGCCAGTCTACCAACATTATTTTGATCATGAATCAATGAAGATTACTCAGCCCAACATGTTATTCAATTCATGTCGATAATATTGATCCAAATAGTCAATTTTTTTTTCAACTAAGAAGAAAACATCCAGTCTACTCTGCCGGTGCTATCATTTTGGAAATTACATGATGCATTGCTGTGCGCTGATTGGTTGAGAGGTGAGTGACGTTGAATTTGTCTACAAGAAACCACACACCAATGTTTTGAATGTGAACTGTCAAAATGATTAACAAAAACGGGACTAAAGGCTCACAACACACCGTGTCATGGTATGGAAGGGTTGGAAATTAAACAAGTAGTACGCAAAGTCTATAAGTAAAACAGCATGGCACATAAGGTTCATGAACACCATTTTGAGCTTTGGCCAATCAGCACACAGGAATGCAGTCACATGATTTTCAATCATGGCGGTGCCGGCAGAGTAGACTGTTCAAGAATTACAGCTTTGGGGATTTTTCTGTGTCAAAACTTTTAGGAAAAGAAGACTGAGAAGGATTATGTATTGGGGCATGTAGCAATGGTGGTCTGCTTCACTCTCCGGGACTAAAGGCTCACAACACACTGTGTCATGGAATCGAACGATTAGATTTAAACAATAGTTAGCAATGTCAGAACCCCCCAAACAACAAAAGATGGAGGACATACGACATTTTTTTTCCTAAAAAGAATGTGTGATGTCTTCAGACACACTCTATATTAAGTTAGCTAATGTTATGTTACAAATATTCATAGTGAGGTCATGTTGGACTATGACATCACTTTGTAAACATCTTCAAATTAGCTAATCATAGAAACTGACTTATTTTTTACGTTATTTCAAACAAGCACAGTCAATCTACTACTGTACTTCTTCAGTCAACATATAAATCAAAGTATACTTTGATTTATATGTTGACTGAAGAAGTACACTAGTAGGGATCAGCAGTGGAGAGGCGAGTGAAAACAAATTACATAAAGAAGAAATAAGCTAGGCGGCACGGTGGTGTAGTGGTTAGCGCTGTCGCCTCACAGCAAGAAGGTCCAGGTTCAAGCTCCGTGGCCGGCGAGGGCCTTTCTGTGCGGAGTTTGCATGTTCTCCCCGTGTCCGTGTGGGTTTCCTCCGGGTGCTCCGGTTTCCCCTACAGTCCAAAGACATGCAGGTTAGGTTAACTGGTGACTCTAAATTGACCGTAGGTGTGAATGTGAGTGTGAATGGTTGTCTGTGTCTATGTGTCAGCCCTGTGATGACCTGGCGACTTGTCCAGGGTGTACCCCGCCTTTCGCCCGTAGTCAGCTGGGATAGGCTCAGCTTGCCTGCAACCCTGTAGAACAGGATAAAGCGGCTAGAGATAATGAGATGAGAAATAAGCTATCTGACTTTCTAATTAGAATAATAAATCAATTAGAACTTTAAATGGTTCATATACCATTTTAATCTCTTAATACTTGTTCAAAAAAGTCAAAAGAATGTTCTATTGTAAAACATCCATCCATTATCCGTAACCACTTATCCTGTACAGGGTCATGGGCAAGCTGGTGCCTATCCCAGCTGACTATGGGTGAGAGGCGGGGTACACCCTGGAAAAGTCACCAGATCATCGCAGGGCTGACATAGAGACAAACAACCATTCACACTCACATTCACACCTACAGTCAATTTAGAGCCACCAGTTAGCCTAACCTGCATGTTTTTGGACTGTGTGGGAAACTGGAGCACCTGGAGGAAACCCATGCAGACACGGGGAGAACATGCAAACTCCACACAGAAAGGCCCTCGCCGGCCACGGGGCTCGAACCCAGAACCTTCTTGCTGTGAAACGACAGTGCTAACCACTACACCACCGTGCTGCCCTAGTGTAAAACAAATTGTTGTAAAATAATTGTTCTGTTGTAAAAAGAGTTATTTTGTAAAAATGTTTCTAATTATTGTTCTAAAATAAATGTGAGGACTTCAATATGACTCCTTTAAGTGTTTGTTCTGGTCCAAGTGCTCTGTAATAGGAGTCGCAGGGAGGAGTCCTGCAGGTGGCCATCTTCATCCAGCAAACCCCCACCAAGCCAGTAAACTTGGGTAAAACACTGAAAAGTATGACATGTCCTTACTTTTTAAGGCTGTACTCCTTAAAAGACACATTAATTCATAGCTTGAAATAGATTTTGAGCTCATTTGCCAATTTTTTGTCATGTCTAATGGGCAAAACGGGAGGCAAGAACTTGCACATTCCTTTATTGTTGCTGCCTTTTATTTAATGCATACATTATTAATTCAGTATTTCTGATCAACAGATTGTTGACATGAAGGTTTTCAGTCAAAGCTGATTATTATTAGTTTATAAATCTGTATTTTTACGAGGTCTATTCCAAGTGGTTAGAAAGGTCAAACGTGTGGCTGATGTGGATATGTTTCTGCAGCACTGACATGATGTGATGAAGCACAGCCTTTAAGTTTCATGGATTCCTTAGAGTCCATTTCTAATTTAAGAAAAAAATAAATAAATAAAAATAAAGAACCTCAAAACTCAGTTGTTAGTGCTTCCTTAATAAACAACACTCAGCAATCAATCTGTCTCATCACTTAGGGCTCTACAATCAGCTGGAGTGGGTTTGCAGACTGAATGTTTTGCCATTAAACTGATCACAAATATGGACCATGTGCTCAAATCCAGTTTCAATGCGCCATGTGACCCAGTTACATCAGTCAAATACAATCATCATTACAGCCTGGAGAAGAATCAACAGCTCTTGTTTTTTTTTCTCTTTTCAGTCATCATTTTCTCACCTCTACACTGAGATGAACAGATATTTAATCTTCCATAAACTTTAAATTAAATTAATTTTTCAACTAAATTTCACCGATTTCATTCACTCCGAGGTTCATTCTGAAAGGATAATGAATTAATAATGAGCACTGTACAGCTCTCTGAAGTGCCGCTTTATTTCCTCATTGTCATGACTGCTCAGTAAAACAATGTGATCATGTTTTGATATTCCCCTTCGAGAAAAATATCACATACATTTCACGGGATTATGTGAGTGATACATAAAAACTAAGAAGCACTTCATTTCGTTACATGTCATGGCCTGATCGTGCACAACGTACACAACGCAAACACACATGGCATCATCTGAGTAATATCTGATCATGAGAAGAAGAATTGTCCATGTGAGAAACACATCTGAACATACAACGATCAGCCAGAAAATTAAAATCACTGACAGGTAACGTGAATTACACTGATTATATTGTTACAATGGCACCTGTGAAGGAGTGGGATATATTAGGCAGCAACTGAACAGTCAGTTCTTGAAGTTGATGTGTTGGAAGCAGTGCCCATGCTGACTCCTTTCCACAATTGAAAGTGCCTACAATGGGCAGGTGAGCATCAAAACTGGACTATGGAGTAATGGAAGAAGGTGGCCTGGTCTGATGAATCATAAACTGTGTGGATGGCCAGGTGTGTGTTTGTCACGTACCTGGGGAAGAGATGGCACCAGGATGGACTACATCCATCCATCCATTATCTGTAGCCGCTTATCCTGTGCAGGGTCGCGGGCAAGCTGTAGCCTATTCCAGCTGACTATGGGCGGGAGGCAGGGTACACCCTGGATAAGTCGCCAGGTCATCGCAGGGCTGACACATAGAGACAAACAACCATTCACACTCACATTCACACCTACAGTCAATTTAGAGTCACCAGTTAACCTAACCTGCATGTCTTTGGACTGTGGGGGAAACCCATGCAGACATGGGGAGAACATGTAAACTCCACACAGAAAGGCCCCCGTTAGCCACTGGGCTCGAACCCAGGACCTTCTTGCTGTGAGGAGACAGTGCTAACCACTACACCACCGTGCTGCCGGATGCACTACAATGTCTTGCAAAAATATTCATCCCCCTTGTGTTTGTCCTGTTTTGTCACGTTACAAGCTGGAAGTAAAATGGATTTTTTGGGGGGTAGCACCATTTGATTTACACAACATGCCTACAACTTTAAAGGTGCAAATTGTTGTTTTATTGTGACACAAGCAATAATTAAGATGAAAAAACAGAAATCTGGAGTGTGCAGAGGTATTCATCCCCCAAAGTCAGTGCTTTGTAGAGCCACCTTTTGCTGCAATTACAGCTGCAAGTCTCTTGGGGTATGTCTGTATTAGCTTAGGACATCTAGCCATTGGGATTTTTGCCCATTCCTCAAGGCAAAATTGCTCCAACTCCTTTAAGTTAGATGGGTTGCGTTAGTGTACAGCAATCTTCAAGTTATGCCACAGATTCCCAATAGGATTGAGGTCTGGGCTTTGATTAGGCCATTCCAAGACATTTAAATGTTTTTCCTTTAAACCACTCCAGTGTAGCTTTAGCAGTATGTTTATCTTTCCTTCAGTCCTAGCCAGCTTTCCTGTACCAGCAGATGAAAAATATCCCCACAGCATGATGCTACCACCACCATTTTTCACTGTAGGAATGGTGTTCTCAGGGTGTTACAGTAGGTTTGTGCCACACATGGCATTTCCCATGATGGCCAAAAAGATCAATTTAATCTCATTTGACAAGAAACTCTTCTTCCATGTGTTTGGGGAGTCTGCCACGTGCTGTTGAGCAAACTCTAAAAGTGCTTTCTTCAGCAATTTTTTTTTTCTGGCCACTCTTCCATAAAGCCACACTCTGTTGCATGTATGGCTTAAAGTGGTCCGATGGACAGATAATCCCCTCTCCACTGTGGATCTTTGTAGCTCCTTCAGTGTTATCTTTGGTGTCTTTGTTGCATCTCTGATTAATGCCCTCCTTGCCTGGTCTGTGAGTTTTGGTGGGTGGCCTTCTCTTGTCAGGTTTGTCGTAGTGACATACAGTGTTGCTTGAAAGTTTGTGAACCCTTTAGAATTTTCTATATTTCTGCATAAATATGACCTAAAACATCATCATATTTTCACACAAGTCCTAAAAGTAGATAAAGAGAACCCAGTTTTAAAAAATGAGACAAAAATATTATACTTGGTCATTTATTTATTGAGGAAAATGATCCAACATTACATATCTGTGAGTGGCAAAAGTATGTGAACCTTTGATTTCAGTATCTGGTATGACCCCCTTATGCAGCAATAACTGCAACTAAACATTTCCGGTAACTGTTGGTCAGTCCTGCACACCGGCTTGGAGGAATTTTAGCCCATTCCTCCATACAGAACAGCTTCAACTCTGGGATGTTGGTGGGTTTCCTCACATGAACTGCTTGCTTCGGGTCCTTCCACAACATTTCGATTGGATTAAGGTCAGGACTTTGACTTGGCCATTCCAAAACATTAACTTTATTCTTCTTTAACTATTCTTTGGTAGAACAACTTGTGTGCTTAGGGTCGTTGTCTTGCTGCATGACCCATCTTCTCTTGAGATTCAGTTCATGGACAGATGTCCTGACATTTTCCTTTAGAATTCGCTGGTATAATTCAGAATTCATTGTTCCATCAATGATGGCCGTCCTGGCCCAGATGCAGCAAAACAGGCCCAAACCATGATACTATCACCACCACCACCACCACCATGTTTCACAGATAGGATAAGGTTTTTATGCTGGAATACAGTGTTTTCCTTTCTCCAAACATAACGCTTCTCATTTAAACCAAAAAGTTCTATTTTGGTCTCATCCATCCACAAAACATTTTTCCAATAGCCTTCTGGCTTGCCCATATGATCTTTAGCAAACTGCAGACGAGCAGCAATGCTCTTTTTAGAGAGCAGTGGCTTTCTCCTTGCAACCCTGCCATGCACACCATTGTTATTCAGTGTTCTCCTGATGGTGGACTCATGAACATTAACATTAGCCAATGTGAGAGAGGCCTTCAGTTGCCTAGAAGTTACCCTGGAGTCCTTTGTGACCTCGCCGACTATTACACGCCTTGCTCTTGGAGTGATCTTTGTTGGTTGACCACTCCTGGGGAGGGTAACAATGATCTTGAATTTCCTCCATCTATACATAATCTGTCTGACTGTGGATTGGTGGAGTCCAGACTCTTTACAGATGGTTTTGTAACCTTTTCCAGCCTGATGAACATCAACAACACTTTTCTGAGGTCCTCAGAAATCTCCTTTGTTCGTGCCATGATACACTTCCACAAACATGTGTTGTGAAGATCAGACTTTGATAGATCCCTGTTCTTTAAATAAAACAGGGTGCCCACTCACACCTGATTGTCATCCCATTGATTGAAAACGCCTGACTCTAATTTCACCTTCAAATTAACTACTAATCCGAGAGGTTCACATACTTTTGCCACTCACAGGCATGTAATATTGGATCATTTTCCTCAATAAATAAATGACCAAGTGTAATAATTTTGCCTCATTTTTTTTAACTGGGTTCTCTTTATCTACTTTTAGTACTTGTATGAAAATCTGATGATGTTTTAGGTCATATTTATGCAGAAATATAGAAAATTCTAAAGGGTTCACAAACTTTCAAGCACCACTGTATTCTTTCCATTTTGATAAATTCATTATATCAAAATGGAAAGAATATCCAATATATTTGGGATATTATAATATCCCAAACTTTGAATATCCCACGGAGCACATTAAATAATGGTGCTCCGTGGGATATTCAAAGTTTGGGATATTATTTATAACCCAACCTTGATCTATACTTCTTCACAACTTTGTCTCTGACTTGTTTGGAGTGCTCCTTGGTTTTCATGTTGTTTGCTAGTCATGTTGCAGAGTCAGGGTCCTTGCAGAACAGGCTGATTTATACAGACATCTTGTGACAGATCATGTGACACTTTGATTGCACACAGGTGGATCTTAATCAACTACTTATGTGACTTATGAAGTGAATTGGTTGGACTAGCTCTTATTTAGGGGTTTCATACAAAAGGGAGTGAATACCTATGCACACTCCAGATTTCTGGGTTGGTTTTTTTTTTTCAACTTAATTATTGTTTGTGTCACAATAAAAAAAACAATTTGCTCCTTTAAAGAGGTAGGCATGTTGTGTAAATCAAATGGTGATAACCCCTCCAAACATCCATTTTGATTCCATCTTGTAATGCAACAAAACATGACAAACACCAAGGGAGATGAATACTTTTTGCAAGACACTGTGAGGGAAGAAGCTGGCAGAGGTAGTGTGATGCTCTGAACAAAGTTCTGTTGGGAAACCTTGGGTCCTGGCTTTCATGTGAATGTTCCTTTGACATGTTGCTGACCAAATACACCTCTTCATGGCAACAGTATTCCCTAACAACAGTGACCTCTTTCAGCAGGATAATGAGACATGCAACACTTCAGGAATGGTTTAAGGAACATGACAAGGAGTTTGTGATTCCCCAGATCTCAATCTGATTAAGTATCTGTGGGATGTGCTGGACAAATAAGTCCAATCCTTGGAGACTCCACTTTGCAACTTAAAGGACTTAAAGGATCTGTTGTTGCCATCTTGGTGGCAGATACTACAGCACACCTTCAGAGGTCTCATGGACTCCATGCCTCAAGGGGTCAGAGCTGTTTTGGGGGCACATGGCAACCTGCACAATATTAGGCAGGTGGTTTTACTGTTATGGCTGATCATGTGTCTCATCTCGTCTCATCTTCATCCGCTTATCTGGGGCCAGGTCGCGGAGGCAGCAGTCTGAGCATAGAAGCCCAAATTTCCCTTTCCCCAGACACCTTGGCCAGCTCCTCAGGAAGAACACCGAGGCGTTCCCAGGCCAGCCGAGAGACATAGTCCCTCCAGCGTGTCCTGGGTCTTCCCCGGGGCCTCCTCCCGGGGGGACATGCCTGGAACACCTCCCCAGGAGGCATCCGAAAGAGATGCCCGAGCCACCTCAGCTGATTCCTCTCGATGTGGAGGAGCAGCGGCTCTACTCTGAGCTCCTCCCGAGTGACTGTACTTCTCACCCTATCTCGAAGGGAGTGCCCAGCCACCCTGCGAAGGAAACTCATTTCGGCTGCTTGTATCCGCGATCTTGTTCTTTCGGTCATTACCCAAAGCTCATGACCATAGGTGAGAGTCGGAACGTAGATCGACCGGTAAATCGAGAGCTTCGCCTTTTGGCTCAGCTCCTTCTTCACCACAACGGACTGGTAAAGCAACCGCATCACTGCGGAGGCTGCACCAATCTGCCTGTCGACCTCACGCTCTATCCTTCCCTCACTCATGAACAAGATCCCGAGATACTTAAACTCCTCCACTTGAGGCAGGACTTCTCCACCAACCTGGAGAGAGCAAACCACCCTTTTCTGGTCGAGAACCATGGCCTCGGACTTGGAGGTGCTGATTCTCATCCCAGCCGCTGCACACACAGCTGCAAACCGCCCCAGTGCATGCTGAAGGTCCTGGTTTGAAGAAGCCAACAGGACAACATCATCCGCAAAAAGCAGAGATGAAATCCTGTGGTTCCCAAACAGAATTCCTTCCGGCCCCTGGCTGCGCCTAGAAATTCTGTCCATAAAAATTATGAACAGAACCAGTGACAAAGGGCAGCCCTGCCAGAGTCCAACATGCACTGGGAACATGTCTGACTTACTGCTGGCAATGTGAACCAGACTCCTGCTCCGTTCGTACAGGGACCGGACAGCCCTTAGCAAAGAGCCCCGAACCCCATACTCCCGAAGCACCCCCCACAGAATACCATGAGGGACACGGTCGAATGCCTTCTCCAGATCCACAAAGCACATGTGGACTGGTTGGGCAAACTCCCATGAACCCTTGAGCACCCTATGAAGGGTATAGAGCTGGTCCAGTGTTCCGCGACCAGGATGAAAACCGCTTTGTTCCTCCTGGATCCGAGGTTCGACTATTGGTCGAATTCTCCTCTCCAGTACCCTGGAGTAAACCTTCCCTGGGAGGCTGAGAAGTGTGATTCCCCTATAATTGGAGCACACTCTCCGGTCCCCTTTCTTAAAAAGAGGGACCACCACCCCACTCTGCCACTCCAAAGGTACTGTCCCCGACCACCACGCGATGTTGCAGAGGTGTGTCAGCCAAGACAGCCCCACAACATCCAGAGACTTGAGATACTCAGGGCGGATCTCATCCACCCCCGGTGCCTTGCCACTGAGGAGCTTGCAAACCACCTCAGTGACTTCGGCTTGGGTAATGGACGAGTCCACCTCTGAGTCATCAGTCTCCATCTCCTCTATGGAAGACATGACGGTGGGATTGAGGAGATCCTCAAAGTATTCCTTCCACCGCCCAACAATATCCCCAGTCGAAGTCAACAGCTCCCCACCCGCACTGTAAACAGTGTTGGCAGAGTACTGCTTCCCCCTCCTGAGGCACCGGACGGTTTGCCAGAATTTCTTTGAGGCCAACCGATAGTCCTTCTCCATGGCCTCCCCGAACTCCTCCCAGTTCCGAGTTTTTGCCTCCGCAACTGCCCGAGCTGGGGCACACCTGGCCTGCCGATACCCGTCAGCTGCCCCAGGAGTCCCGGAGGTCAACATGGCCTGATAGGACTCCTTCTTCAGCTTGACGGCATCCCTTACTTCCGGTGTCCACCACTGGGTTCGGGGATTGCCGCCATGGCAGGCACCGGAGACCTTGCGGCCACAGCTCTGAACAGCTGCGTCTACAATGGAAGTAGAGAACATGGTCCACTCAGAATCAATGTCCCCCGCCTCCCTCGGAAGCTGGGAGAAGCTCTCCCGGAGGTGGGAGTTAAAGACCTCCCCGACAGAGTGCTCGGCCAGACGTTCCCAGCAGACCCTCACCATACGTTTGGGCCTGCCAGGTCTGTCCGGCTTCCTCCTCCGCCAGTGGATCCAACTCACCACCAGGTGGTGATCAGTTGACAGCTCAGCCCCTCTCTTCACCCGAGTGTCCAAGACATAGGGCCAGAGATCAGATGAAACGACAACAAAGTCGATCATCGACTTCCGACCTAAGGTGTCCTGGTGCCATGTGCACTTATGGACACCCCTATGCTCGAACATGGTGTTCGTTATGGACAAACTGTGACTGGCACAGAAGTCCAATAACAAAACACCACTCGGGTTCAGATCGGGGAGGCCGTTCCTCCAACCACGCCCCTCCAGGTGTCACTGTCATCGCCCACATGAGCATTGAAGTCCCCCAGTAGAACAATGGAGTCCCCAGTCTGAGCACCTCTCAGTACCTCTCCCAGGGACTCCAAGAAGGCCGGATACTCTATATTGCTATTCGGCCCGTAGGCACGAACAACAGCAAGAGCGCTTTCCCCAATCCAAAGGCACAGAGAGGCGACCCTCTCGTTCACCGGGGTAAACTCCAACACATCGCGGCTGAGCTGGGGAGCTATAAGCAAGCCCACACCAGCCCGCCACCGCTCACCGCTCTGGGCGACTCCAGAGAAGTGAAGAGTCCAGCCCCTCTCGAGGAGCTGGGTTCCAGAGCCCAAGCTGTGCGTGGAGGTGAGCCCGACTATCTAGCCAGTACCTCTCAATCTCCCGCACAAGCTCAGGCTCTCCCCCCCCCAACGAAGTGACATTCCATGTCCCAACAGTTAGCTGCTGTGTTCGGGGATCAGGTCGTCGAGGCCCCTGCCCTCGACTGCTGCCCAATCCACACTGCACTGGCCCCCTACGGCTACCTCTGTGGGTGGTGAACCCACAGGAGGTCACGCCCACGTCACCTCTTCGGGCTGAGCCCAGCCAGGCCCCGTGGGCAAAGGCCCGGCCACCAAGCGCTCGCATACGAGCCCCAACCCCGGGCCTGGCTCCAGGGTGGGGCGCCGGCTGCGCCATACCGGGCGACGTCACGGACCTTGATCGATTCTCCATAAGGGTTTTGGTGAACTGCTCTTGGGCTGGCCTGTCACCTAGGACCTGTCTGCCTTGGGAGACCCTAACAGGAGCATAATGACCCCGACAACATAGCTCCTAGGATCATTCAAGCACACAAACCCCTCCACCACAATAAGGTGGCAGTTCTAGGAGGGGTGATAATGTCTCATCTCATCTCTCATTATCTCTAGCTGCTTTATCCTTCTACAGGGTCACAGGCAAGCTGGAGCCTATCCCAGCTGACTACGGGCGAAAGGCGGGGTACACCCTGGACAAGTCGCCAGGTCATCACAGGGCTGACACATAGACACAGACAACCATTCACACTCACATTCACACCTACGGTCAATTTAGAGTCACCAGTTAACCTAACCTGCATGTCTTTGGACTGTGGGGGAAACCGGAGCACCTGGAGGAAACCCACGCGGACACGGGGAGAACATGCAAACTCCACACAGAAAGGCCCTCGCCGGCCCCGGGGCTTGAACCCAGGACCTTCTTGCTGTGAGGCGACAGCGCTAACCACTACACCACCGTGCCGCCCGGGTGATAATGTGTGTATTTAAAAAAAAAACGGGCCAACAATACAACAGAGGATGAATGCACAGTCCCTCCCTCTGAGTGCAATGAACAGTGAAAAAAACACAAACTACATGTTCAACATAGACCTTTTAAAAAACATGTATCTTATGGCCCTTGTGGAAAGCATGAAGAGTTTCCAGATGGCCGACATTTTCATTGTTGACCTGTTGCTCAAACTGACTGACACTCGAGAGCAAATCACTGGACAGTTTTAATTAGCATCAAGGTTATTTGTAAAGTGTTAGATTTGGCACCTAGTTGTAGATTTGTTTGTTTGTTTGTTTGTTTGTTTGTCAAAAATTTTTGGCCTTTTTTCTCATTTGGCCAAAAACTGAAAGTTTTTTTTTCTTATTTTTCCTGTGTCTACTGAGCTAATTTATTTCACATTCTTGAACTCTAAACATTCTCCATTCACCTTGAAAATGAGTGTGTCACATCAGTGCATCTTTCTAGCACTGTGAACACCTGCCAAAAAATTACTAATATGAGATGGGAGAAAAGAAGGCATAGCTTCCATGTGTCAGTTAACACTTGAAGGAAATGTTCATTGGCTCTTTTGGTACATTTTTGAGTACCTTGCATTCTCTTCTTCCTTATCCAGCACTGTTGCCAGTTCAGGGTCCATGGGGGCCCTACTGATCCACTGTCATATTAATTGGAGCATAGTTTTATGCCAGATGCCCTTCTTGCCACAACCCTCCTATTTCTCTGCTTGGGAAACAACCATTCATACAACCCCGATTCCAAAATGCTGGGACAAAGTACAAATTGTAAATAAAAACGGAATGCAATAATTTACAAATCTCAAAAACTGATATTGTATTCACAATAGAACATAGACAACATATCAAATCTCGAAAGTGAGACATTTTGAAATGTCATGCCAAATATTGGTTCATTTGAAATTTCATGACAGCAACACATCTCAAAAAAGTTGGGACAAGGGCAATAAGAGGCTGGAAAAGTTAAAGGTACAAAAAAGGAACAGCTGGAGGACCAAATTGCAACTCATTAGGTCAATTGGCAATAGGTCATTAACGTGACTGGGTATAAAAAGAGCATCTTGGAGTGGCAGCAGCTCTCAGAAGTAAAGATGGGAAGAGGATCACCAATCCCCCTAATTCTGCGCCGACAAATAGTGGAGCAATATCAGAAAGGAGTTCGACAGTGTAAAATTGCAAAGAGTTTGAACACATCTACAGTGCATAATATCATCAAAAGGTTCAGAGAATCTGGAAGAATCTCTGTGCGTAAGGGTCAAGGCCGGAAAACCATACTGGGTGACCGTGATCTTCGGGCCCTTAGATGGCACTGCATCACATACAGGCATGCTTCTGTATTGGAAATCACAAAATGGGCTCAGGAATATTTCCAGAGAACATTATCTGTGAACACAATTCACCGTGCCATCCGCCGTTGCCAGCTAAAACTCTATAGTTCAAAGAAGAAGCCGTATCTAAACATGATCCAGAAGCGCAGACGTCTTCTCTGGGCCAAGGCTCATTTAAAATGGACTGTGGCAAAGTGGAAAACTGTTCTGTGGTCAGACGAATCAAAATTTGAAGTTTTTTATGGAAATCAGGGACGCCGTGTCATTTGGACTAAAGAGGAGAAGGACGACCCAAGTTGTTATCAGCGCTCAGTTCAGAAGCCTGCATCTCTGATGGTATGGGATTGCATTAGTGCATGTGGCATGGGCAGCTTACACATCTGGAAAGACACCATCAATGCTGAAAGGTATATCCAGGTTCTAGAGCAACATATGCTCCCATCCAGACGACGTCTCTTTCAGGGAAGACCTTGCATTTTCCAACATGACAATGCCAAACCACATGCTGCATCAATTACAGCATCATGGCTGTGTAGAAGAAGGGTCCGGGTACTGAACTGGCCAGCCTGCAGTCCAGATCTTTCACCCATAGAAAACATTTGGCACATCATAAAACGGAAGATACGACAAAAAAGACCTAAGACAATTGAACAACTAGAATCCTACATTAGACAAGAATGGGTTAACATTCCTATCCCTAAACTTGAGCAACTTGTCTCCTCAGTCCCCAGACGTTTACAGACTGTTGTAAAGAGAAAAGGGGATGTCTCACAGTGGTAAACATGGCTTTGTCCCAACTTTTTTGAGATGTGTTGTTGTCGTGAAATTTAAAATCACCTAATTTTTCTCTTTAAATGATACATTTTCTCAGTTTAAACATTTGATATGTCATATATGTTCTATTCTGAATAAAATACGAAATTTTGAAACTTCCACATCATTGCATTCCGTTTTTATTTACAATTTGTACTTTGTCCCAACTTTTTTGGAATCGGGGTTGTACTTATGGGCAACTTAGAGTAGCCAATTAGCCTAACCTGCATGTCTTTGGACTATGGGAGAAACCAGAGCACCCGGAGGAAACCCATACAGACACGGGGAGAACATGGAAACTCCACACAGAAAGGTCCCCGTTAGCCACTGGGCTTGAACCCAGAACCTTCTTGGTGTGAGGCGATAGTGCTAACTACACCACTGTGCCACCCTGAGTACCTTGCATTTTCTGATCAAATTCTCTGATTTTGACCGAAACACCACGTGTGGAGAGTCTGCAGATGGAGTGAGACAAGAGCTAAATCTAACGTCCATAGACCACGTCAGTGGCTCACGTTCCGAATCCAAATGGCTTCTTTGAAGGTCAAATCTGGTGTCCAGTTGCTGTGCACTTTTCTCTATCTTGTTATCATGATGTGCAGTCTCATCACCAAGCAAACAGTCGAGCCCTGGACGTCTAGCACCTGTGGTTTGTACTTGGGATCATCAATTTCCATACCATCTATACAAGCAAGTTATCCCATCAGGCAAGCACGACATTACAAGACTACAAGCATGTCGCCACCGATGACCATCGCCATTGGTGTCCACCTGCTGAAACAAGTTGGACTTGTATTCTTATTTCTGGCCATGTCTAGAGATGTAGAACCAAATCCTGGCCCTGTATCATCTTTTGATGGTGTTAAAACAAGAGGATTATCAATAGCCCACTTGAACGTACGAAGTCTTCTTGGAAAACTGGATGAGTTGAAGCTATTAGTAACAATGACCTAAAAAACTTTGATGTGTTCACCTTATCTGAGACCTGGTTGAATAGCTCAATCTCTGATGCTGAAATCCAGATCCCTGGTTACACGTGCATTAGGAAAGACAGACCTGACGGGAAATGTGGCGGTGGTACTATGGCCTATCTTCGTGATGGTTTGCCTTTCCGAATATGCGACGATCTTAACACCAATGATGTGGAATGCCTTTGGTTTGAGATGGTGCAAAAGAAATGTAAACCTCTTCTAATCTGCACCATTTACAGGGCACCCGACGTTAACTTTCCATCATTCCTCTCTACTTTAGAGAACAATTCTCCTAAAATCAACTATTCAGCAAGTGATGTCATCTTACTGGGCGACTTCAACATTGATGTCTCCTCTAATAAAAATCCTTTGAAACAACAGCTAATCAACTTCACTCGCTCTCTGGATTTCACCCAGCTGATTAAAGACCCAACACGAATTACTGAAACATCAAAATCTACGATTGACTTAATCTTCGTGAACAATGAACATTGTTATACTGACAGTGGGGTGGTAAATCTATCTATTAGTGATCATTTTCTTGTTTACTACGTTCTTAAAGTTAGTAAAACTAAGGCAAGTCCCAGGACAGTGAAATACCGTTCTTATAAGAACTATGATTGCAAAGCCTTTCTGAAAGACCTGAAAGACGTTCCTTGGAACTTTGTGGAAGACAGTGATGACGTAGATGCATCAGTCCTAACTTCTCATCTCATCTCATTATCTCGAGCCGCTTTATCCTGTTCTACAGGGTCGCAGGCAAGCTGGAGCCTATCCCAGCTGACTGCGGGCGAAAGGCGGGGTACACCCTGGACAAGTCGCCAGGTCATCACAGGGCTGACACATAGACACAGACAACCATTCACACTCACATTCACACCTACGGTCAATTTAGAGTCACCAGTTAACCTAACCTGCATGTCTTTGGATTGTGGGGGAAACCGGAGCACCCGGAGGAAACCCACGCGGACATGGGGAGAACATGCAAACTCTGCACAGAAAGGCCCTCGCCGGCCATGGGGCTCGAACCCGGACCTTCTTGCTGTGAGGCGACAGCGCTAACCACTACACCACCATGCCGCCCTGCAAAGAAAATCTACTCTGTTATTCCTGTCTTCTCGCCCGATATCGCTCCTGACCCAGATCTAAGTTTCCATCTAAATGTAATTGATGAAATATTTGTTCTCAATCAACTTAAATCTCTCAAGACTAACAAATCGATAGGATTGGACAACATCAGTGCTTGCCTTCTCAAGGATTCTGCAGACGTGATCGCTCAACCAGTTACTAACCTACTGAACTTATCTATCAAGCTCCACTCGTTTCCTCGTATTTGGAAATTTGCTAAGGTCATAGCTCTGTTTAAAACCGGGGATAGAACTGATGCCACCAACTATCGACCCATCTCTATGCTTCCGATTTTGAATAAAATCCTCGAAAGAGCTGTCCACCTGCAACTCTACGAACACCTGAATGCAAACAATCTACTTTCTGATAAGCAGTTTGGCTTTCAACCTAAACGTTCAACATCAACTGCATTAGCAAACTTTACAGACGACATTCTACGTAACATGGATAACGGTAAACTATGTGGAGCTGTTTTCTTGGATCTGTCAAAAGCCTTTGACACAGTAAACCACACAATTCTAATGAATAAACTATCTTCAGCTGGTGTTTGTGAGATCGATCTCAAATGGTTTGATTCTTACTTGTCATCAAGATACCTACACACTACTTGTGACTTAGAACTATCAGAGCCATTACCATGTAACATTGGTGTGCCACAGGGAAGTATCCTTGGGCCTCTCCTGTTCATTATCTACATCAATGGTCTTACTGGTGTTGTCCGCCATTCTCAAGTATCCCTATATGCTGATGATACAGTCTTGTACTATTTCTCCTCCTCAGTTGCTGATATTGAAGACAAGCTTAATGAAGATCTCAAGCTGGTTGGTGATTGGTTTAAGATCAATCATCTGACCCTGAATGCAACAAAAACTAAAGCCATGCTGTTTGGAAGCAAGAGAAAGACCAACATCTCCACCATCTCCATCCAGGTCCACCTCAAAGACATTGAGAGAGTTCAAGAATTCAAGTACCTTGGTGTGATTTTCTTCCAGCAACATGTCTTGGTCTGCTCATGTCGAAAAACAGATGACCAAAATCAACAAACGCCTCAGTCTCCTGAAGCGAATCAAACATCTTTTACCAAAATTCACCAGACTCTTATACTTTAACAGCTTGGTCCTACCACTTTTTGATTATGGTGATATTGTTTGGGGAGATAAAAATAACATCACGCTTATGGAATCTCTTCAAACCCTTCACAACAAAGCAGCCAAGATCATCCTGGATCGTCCTCCATTCTCTTCAGCATTTGATGCTCAGAATGAACTAAACTGGATGGAACTCTCTAAGCGCAGATGCTACCATCGATGTCTACATATATTTAAATGTAAAAACAGTCTACTATCAGCAAACCTAAAGCTAAATATGCTCAATGAGCATGGCTACAACACGAGGCATGGAAGCGAGTTTCGTTTACCACGACCCAAAACTAACTGGGGAAAACAAACTATGCAGTACCAAGCCATAAAAGAATGGAACAATCTAAGTGACGCACTTAAGCAGTGTTCTAAGATTAGCCATTTTAAATCAAACTTCTTTAAAAACTTTTCTAAACCTAAATAATTTGAACTTTATATTTTTTTACTTTTACAAAATAATGATGTTGACTTTTAACTAGCTGGTTTTCATATTGAACCTCCAAATTCTGTTTTATATCTTTTGTGAAAATAATTTATTTATCAGGACCTTCTTGAAAATCACATTAATAAGTGAAGAAGCTTCCTGTTAAAATATAAATATTTAAAAAATAAATAAATAAATAAATAAAAGTTAAAATGTGGTGCTCCTCACAAAATTCATCAAGCTTGTCTGGTCTGTTATTTATTTATTTTGGGGTATTTGCCATCTCACCTGTCACCTGCACTCGCCTGCAATTCCTAATACTTCTGCCTTAAGACATGGAAACTTTTATTTTTGTGTCTTGAAGGTGTTGGTGACTTTGACAGTTTGTGTTTTGTTTTGTTTGGGTGACATTTTGTACAACCCCGATTCCAAAAAAGTTGGGACAAAGTACAAATTGTAAATAAAAACGGAATGCAATGATGTAGAAGTTTCAAAATTCCATATTTTATTCAGAATAGAACATAGATGACATATCAAATGTTTAAAGTGAGAAAATGTATCATTTAAAGAGAAAAATTAGGTGATTTTAAATTTCATGACAACAACACATCTCAAAAAAGTTGGGACAAGGCCATGTTTACCACTGTGAGACATCGCCTTTTCTCTTTACAACAGTCTGTAAACGTCTGGGGACTGAGGAGACAAGTTGCTCAAGTTTAGGGATAGGAATGTTAACCCATTCTTGTCTAATGTAGGATTCTAGTTGCTCAACTGTCTTAGGTCTTTTTTGTCATATCTTCCGTTTTATGATGCGCCAAATGTTTTCTATGGGTGAAAGATCTGGACTGCAGCCTGGCCAGTTCAGTACCCAGACCCTTCTTCTACGCAGCCATGATGCTGTAATTGATGCAGTATGTGGTTTGGCATTGTCATGTTGGAAAATGCAAGGTCTTCCCTGAAAGAGACGTCGTCTGGATGGAAGCATATGTTGCTCTAGAACCTGGATATACCTTTCAGCATTGATGGTGTCTTTCCAGATGTGTACAGTGGTGCTTGAAAGTTTGTGAACCCGTTAGAATTTTCTATATTTCTGCATAAATATGACCTAAAACATCATCAGATTTTCACACAAGTCCTAAAAGTAGATAAAGAGAACCCAGTTAAACAAATGAGATAAAAATATTATACTTGGTCATTTATTTATTGAGGAAAATGATCCAATATTACATATCTGTGAGTGGCAAAAGTATGTGAACCTTTGCGTTCAGTATCTGGTGTGACCCCCTTGTGCAGCAATAACTGCAACTAAACGTTTGTGGTAACTGTTGATCAGTCCTGCACACCGGCTTGGAGGAATTTTAGCCCATTCCTCCATACAGAACAGCTTCAACTCTGGGATGTTGGTGGGTTTCCTCACATGAACTGCTCACTTCAGGTCCTTCCACAACATTTCGAATGGATTAAGGTCAGGACTTTGACTTGGCCATTCCAAAACATTAACTTTATTCTTCTTTAACCATTCTTTGGTAGAACGACTTGTATGCTTAGGATTGCTGCCTTGCTGCATGACTCACCTTCTCTTGAGATTCAGTTCATGGACAGATGTCCTGACATTTCCCTTTAGAATTCGCTGGTATAATTCAGAATTCCTTGTTCCAACAATGATGGCAAACCATCCTGGCCCAGATGCAGCAAAACAGGCCCAAACCATGATACTACCACCACCATGTTTCACAGATGGGATAAGGTTCTTATGTTGGAATGCAGTGCTTTCCTTTCTCCAAACATAACGCTTCTCATTGAAACCAAAAAGTTCTATTTTGATCTCATTTGTCCACAAAACATTTTCCAATAGCCTTCTGGCTTGTCCACATGATCTTTAGCAAACTGCAGATGAGCAGCAATGTTCTTTTTGGAGAGCAGTGGCTTTCTCCTTGCAACCCTGCCATGCACACCATTGTTGTTCAGTGTTCTCCTGATGGTGGACTCATGAACATTGGCTAATGTTAATGTGAGAGAGGTCTTCAGTTGCTTAGAAGTTACCTTGGGGTCCTTTGTGACCTCGCCGACTATTACACACCTTGCTCATGGAGTGATCTTTGTTGGTCGACCACTCCTGGGGAGGGTAACAATGGTCTTGAATATCCTCCATTTGTAAACAATCTGTCTGACTGTGGATTGGTGGAATCCAAACTCTTTAGAGATTGTTTTGTAACCTTTTCCAACCTGATGAGCATCAACAACGCTTTTTCTGAGGTCCTCAGAAATCTCCTTTGTTCGTGTCATGATACACTTCCACAAACATGTGTTGTGAAGATCAGACTTTGATAGATCCCTGTTCTTTAAATAAAACAGGGTGCCCACTCACACCTGATTGTCATCCCATTGAATGAAAACAGCTGACTCTAATTTCACCTTCAAATGAACTGCTAATCCTAGAGGTTCACATACTTTTGCCACTCACAGATATGTAATATTGGATCATTTTCCTCAATAAATAAGTGACCAAGTATAATATTTTTGTCTCATTTGTTTAACTGGTTTCTCTTTATCCAGTTTTAGGACTTGTGTAAAAATATGATGATGTTTTAGGTCATATTTATGCAGAAATGTAGGAAATTCTAAAGGGTTCACAAACTTTCAAGCACCACTGTAAGCTGCCCATGCCACACACACTAATGCAACCCCATACCATCAGAGATGCAGGCTTCTGAACTGAGCGCTGATAACAACTTGGGTCGTCCTTCTCCTCTTTAGTCCGAATGACACGGCGTCCCAGATTTCCATAAAAAACTTCAAATTTTGATTCGTCTGACCACAGAACAGTTTTCCACTTTGCCACAGTCCATTTTAAATGAACCTTGGCCCAGAGAAGACGTCTGTGCTTCTGGATCGTGTTTAGATACGGCTTCTTTTTTGAACTATAGAGTTTTAGCTGGCAACAGTGGATGGCACGGTGAATTGTGTTCACAGATAATGTTCTCTGGAAATATTCCTGAGCCCATTTTGTGATTTCCAATACAGAAGCATGTCTGTATGTGATGCAGTGCCCTCTAAGGGCCCGAAGATCACGGGCACCCAGTATGGTTTTCCGGCCTTGACCCGTACGCACAGAGATTCTTCCAGATTCTCTGAATCTTTTGATGATATTATGCACTGTAGATGATGATATGTTCAAACTCTTTGCAATTTTACACTGTCGAACTCCTTTCTGATATTGCTCCACTATTTGTCGGCGCAGAATTAGGGGGATTGGTGATCCTCTTCCCATCTTTATGTCTGAGAGCCGCTGCCACTCCAAGATGCTCTTTTTATACCCAGTCATGTTAATGACCTATTGCCAATTGACCTAATGAGTTGCAATTTGGTCCTCCAGCTGTTCCTTTTTTGTACCTTTAACTTTTCCAGCCTCTTATTGCCCCTGTCCCAACTTTTTTGAGATGTGTTGCTGTCATGAAATTTCAAATGAACCAATATTTGGCATGAAATTTCAAAATGTCTCACTTTCGACATTTGATATGTTGTCTATGTTCTATTGTGAATACAATATCAGTTTTTGAGATTTGTAAATTATTGCATTCCGTTTTTATTTACAATTTGTACTTTGTCCCAACTTTTTTGGAATCGGGGTTGTATTTAGTACTCTGATTTGTTTTCTAACCTTTTTTCTGTATGTGGAAGGCTGTTTTCTACCAAGTCAAAGACAAACACTGAATAATACATTTGTTTATGAATTGAATTCCATTTTTCTGAAAATCCTGATATTTGTCATAATTGTGACTTTTTATCTTGAAATAATGACTTATTATCACAAAGTAATTGCCTTTTCCTTCCCACAGGTATTACTTATTATCAGAAGTGGAAAGTAACAAAGCAATATTTTGCCCACATTTCTTGCCAACCAATTTAAAGTCCCTAATGAAAATCAGTGTGTGATTAGAGGGAGACTGTATTGCATTGAGACTCTTTGTTGTACTCTCACTTTTGTTCTTATAAGTGGATTTAGGTGTTTGTCCTTTTTTCACTCTAGCTTGAATAACAAATTGGAAGATGTACTTTAGTTTTTACTTATTATACAGATTAACGTTTCCACTTTTATTTGAGTAGCACTTTTGTGTACTATTACCAGCTTGGGGAATGTGCTATTATAGGAAAATAATCAAATCCCCATTGCTCCATATTTTAATTTAACTGCACAGCATTCATTACTTACATAAGTAAGTCCCTCTGTGTGAACAGTATGTAGAAGCCTAAAACAGGATGTTTCACTGTTAGAAAGCAGTTTAAACTCCATTAATTAGGAACTCTTAATTACCCACTGAACCCTTGAAGAAAGAACCATTTTTCCAAGAACGTATAAAAAAAAATATTAACTGGAGAAATTAGGATGTATTACCTCTCATTACAAATTTTAATCACAAATAAAATGGTGACGCACTTTCTTTGTCCTTTTGCACGTTTTCCACTTTAAATGTTTAGGTAAATTATTCCTTATGGACCATAATTGGCTCTCCAGCTGATAACCACAATGGAGGCTTAAAGCCCTGATAGGAGACTTGAAAGGAGAAAATAGATGTAGTTCCAGCCACGCTTCCATTTATAAATCCCTTCTCTTATCAGTACACTTGAGTCTCCGCCCACTGCTAGGCAGACCCACCCGCACACACATCCGCATCCCCCCTCCGCCCACCCCAAACTCCCCACTCCCCGCAAAGCTGCTCCTTCAGCCTGTTTAAATTTCCATTAAAAGTCTGGACAGACTTTCAGAACCAAGGGCAAGTGAGAGACCTGTTACACTTTACAGCTTTAGTTATTTAAAAAAAAAGTAGACAGTGGACTGATGTAGCAGTTCAGCCTCAAATAAAAATATCTCCCTGTGGCAGCAAGGGTGTGGTCGAGAATCAGCTGTAAATGGCAAGGAGTCAGGTTGAACCAGCAGGTAACATGTGATGAGGTACACCTGTATCTACAGTGGTGCTTGAAAGTTTGTGAACCCTTTAGAATTTTCTATATTTCTGCATAAATATGACCTAAAACATCATCAGATTTTCACATATGTCCTAAAAGTAGATAAAGAGAACCCAGTTAAACAAATGAGACAAGAATATTATACTTGGTCATTTATTTATTGAGGAAAATGATCCAGTATTACATATCTGTGAGTGGAAAAAGTATGTGAAACTTTGCTTTCACTATCTGGTGTGACCCCCTTGTGCAGCAATAACTGCAACTAAACGTTTCTGGTAACTGTTGATCAGTCCTGCACACCAGCTTGGAGGAATTTTAGCCCATTCCTCCATACAGAACAGCTTCAACTCTGGGATGTTGGTGGGTTTCCTCACATGAACTGCTCGCTTCAGGTCCTTCCACAACATTTCGATTGGATTAAGGTCAGGACTTTGACTTGGCCATTCCAAAACATTAACTTTGTTCTTCTTTAACCATTCTTTGGTAGAATGACTTGTGTGCTTAGGGTCGTTGTCTTGCTGCATGACCCACCTTCTCTTGAGATTCAGTTCATGGACAGATGTCCTGACATTTTCCTTTAGAATTTGCTGGTTGTAGCGCGTATCGAGTGTGGGTGGAGCACAGAGGACGGCAGGACAATGCTTGGAGGCAGATAAATCTATTTATTTCCACAACTTTTCAGTCTAAATACTTCCATACACACACACACTTGTCTGGTCCCGGGTTGCGCTCCCTCTCCTCTCTCTCTGCCTCCTTAAATAGGGAGCGGTTACTGGGAAAACACACACACAAACACAAGTTACTTATCCTCAGGTGTCGCGATTCTGCCACTCACCTTCCCTGGCTCCACCCTCCTGTCACAGACCGGCGCTTGACCACGCCCCCGCTGCCACACTGGTATAATTCAGAATTCATTGTTCCATCAATGATGGCAAGCCGTCCTGGCCCAGATGCAGCAAAACAGGCCCAAACCATGATACTACCACCACCATGTTTCACAGATGGGATAAGGTTCTTATGCTGGAATGCAGTGTTTTCCTTTCTCCAAACATAACGCTTCTCATTTAAACCAAAAAGTTCTATTTTGGTCTCATCTGTCCACAAAACATTTTTTTCCAATTGCCTTCTGGCTTGTCCACGTGATCTTTAGCAAACTGCAGACGAGCAGCAATGTTCTTTTTGAAGAGCAGTGACTTTCTCCTTGAAACCCTGCCATGCACACCATTGTTGTTCAGTGTTCTCCTGATGGTGGACTCATGAACATTAACATTAGCCAATGTGAGAGAGGCCTTCAGTTGCTTAGAAGTTACCCTGGGGTCCTTTGTGACCTCGCCAACTATTACATGCCTTGCTCCTGGAGTGATCTTTGTTGGTTGACAATTCCTGGCGAGGGTAACAATGGTCTTGAATTTCCTCCATTTGTACACAATCTGTCTGACTGTGGATTGGTGGAGTCCAGACTCTTTACAGATGGTTTTGTAACCTTTTCCAGCCTGATGAACATCAACAACACTTTTCTGAGGTCCTCAGAAATCTCCTTTGTTCGTGCCATGATACACTTCCACAAACATGTGTTGTGAAGATCAGACTTTGATAGATCCCTGTTCTTTAAATAAAACAGGGTGCCCACTCACACCTGATTGTCATCCCATTGATTGAAAACACCCAACTCTAATTTCACCTTCAAATTAACTGCTAATCCTAGAGGTTCACATACTTTTGCCACTCACTGATATGTAATATTGGATCATTTTCCTCAATAAATGAATAACCAAGTATAATATTGTTGTCTCATTTGTTTAACTGGATTCTCTTTATCTACTTTTAGGACTTGTGTGAAAATCTGATGATGTTTTAGGCCATATTTATGCAGAAATATAGAAAATTCTAAAGGGTTCACAAAATTTCAAGCACCACTGTAATTACTGGCTGTCTATTAATGTCTGTTTGTCTTTCAGATAGCCAGTAACAGGTGAAAGAGTTGTGTCACCCCATCAAGTATGTGTGTGTTTAGAGTGCCTACATGGTAGTCAAAGTCACTGAAAAGTGTTAATAAAATTAAAGTACACATTGAATTGCAGTGCCTGTCTCCAGTTCCTCATTGCCCACTATCATACAGTTGCTACACTCCTTATCACGTATACTGTTTAGTTGAGCAGCTGAGACTTGATTGGTGTCTAAAATTTGCTTCTTTAGTTTATCACTGCTACAAGCCTAATTTATAGCCTCCAGTTTTGCATTATAAAAGCTACATGTCTGCATCATAAATGATCCCAAATTAGATCATTTGTCTTCTTAGACAATCTGAATTGTCATTTGAATCCTTTTAGATATATTTAAATTCTTTGTCAATTTCATGTAAAAATTGGAATTAATCCATGTGTTAATAACTGTCGTTAGTTGTCATACAGTTACTACACTGGTGCCAAAACCCAGGACTTGAAGAACAAATGCTGCCATGGAGTCCAAACCAGTCAGGGAGCTACTCCAGACCCTCACCATTAACCTACAGCGCCAACACCAAGAGCTGCTTGTCCTGTCCAACAAGCAGGAGCAGCACTTCTAGAACCTGTGAGAGGCCCAGGCAAAGGACCGACAGGTGGTATGGAGCTTGGTCAAGTCAGAGGGGACCCCAGCAGTTGCTCCTGTGGCCAGCGTTCAAGTGCAGCTGGTCAAGATGGGGCCGCAGGATAACACAGCAGCCTTCCTCGAACTGTTCGAGCACGTAGTGGAGACAAGCTTGTGGCCAACCTTGCAGTGGGCGGCTCGCCTATTGCCACTCCCGTCAGGGAGCACAGCTCACGGCCCAGCAGCTTCTGGCCACCAGCATGCTGGAGTACCCAGACCTGAAGCGGACTACACTGCAACGAGTCAGCCGTGGCCCAGAAGAACATTGCCAGCAGTTCCATGTGCTGGCCTACAGTGAAGTCAGCCACTGCATGAACGCAAATGGGCAGCTCCAAGACGCTTGCCAGTGGTGGTTGTGGGAGGACAAGTGCGACGTGGAGGACATGATCGAACGCATGATGCTGGAGCAGTTCGTCACTAAACTGCTGAGATAGACCTCAGCGTGGATCCAGTGTCACCACACAGCATTGCTGGAGGAGGCTGGCAGAGGATCACCTGATGGCGTTTCCAGGACCAGGTGCTCCTGCAGCTTCTCTCTCTCTCTCTCTCTCTCTCTCTCTCTCTCACTTTCTTCCCCTCCCTCTCCTTCTCTCTCTCACTCCCCTCACCCCTCCCCTACCCCAGCTCCATGGAAACAAGGGGCAATTCCCTCAAAACCTGCTCCCCACATGTGTCTGTCCCCATATGTCTCCTCTCCCTCCTCCTTCAGTGTCCATGTTGTCATTAACCCTTTCTCTCTCTCTCTCTCTCTCTCTCTCCACAGGTGGATTCATCCATGCCCACCAGAACTGGGAGCAAGCCAGGGCAGGTCTGTCGGCACGGTGGGAAGGCTGGGATTTTCTGGAATCATCACTTCTGCAAGGAGACGGGGCTACTGACGGCATCCCTGATGCCCCATAGGCTTCCCTGCCACAATGTTAGCTGGGGAGGCGGTCCCAGGGCCATCCATGTCAGCTCCATGTCATGATGATATGAAGAGGGGGGAGAGCTCTCCTCTCTCTGGGGAATCCCTTAGGGGATTTCCCATTGGAACAGACACGTGACAAGTCTCTGAGATACACTTTTAACCAAGTGAAAGTAATTAATGGCCAACCCCTCCAAACTAACACTGCATTTTCTTTTCTGTATTTTTGTATTATTAAGGATAGGCTATATTGAGTGATGCAGGACACTCAAACTAAGGAAGAGATGACACAGTTGTTGGTCCCCAAGAAATGTAGGGAACTTTTATACCATGCGGCACATCCCTATGGCTGGGCACTTGGGTCAGGAGAAAACACTAAATCATCTCATGGCTCGTTTCTATTGGCCAGAGATTTACATTGATGTGGTGGTGTGCGGCTTGTCATGAATGCAAGCTGATAAAGCCAGCACCCACACCAAAAGCGCCATTGCATCCATTACCGTTAATTGAGATCCCCTTCGAAAGAAGAGAAAAGAAGCCTTTATTTATCACACATACACTCAAGCACAGATGTAAGCACAGTGAAATGTCTCCTCTCCATTTAACCCATCTGAAGCAGTGAACACACACATGTGAGCAATGAGCATACACACACATACAGTAAGCAGTAAGCAGCTATGCTACAGTGCCTGAGGAGCAGTTGAGGGTTAGGTGACTTGCTCGAGTGCATTTCAGCCCAACCTCAGGCCATGGCTGACCCATGTTAACCTAGATGCATGTCTTTAGACTGTGGGGGAAACAGGAGCACCCAGAGGAAACCCACGCAGACACGGGGAGAAAATGCAAACTCCTTGGGAGAGAGGAGACATCTGCAAAGAAGCATTAACTTCTTGCTGTGAGGCGACAGTGCTAACCACTACACCACACCACACCGCCAAAACAGACTCTCCATCAGGGAATCAGACCCTAGTCTTCTGCATGACAGGTAGAGATATTGTCCACTATACTAATGAGGACAACCAAGAATTAACATGAAACTCATTGCACCATTAGATCAATCTGCATGCGGGTATAACTTTGTGTTAGTCATAGTGCCACATTAGTGATTATGCAATGTGATACCCAGAAGCAATAGCTCAGCACGTAATGTTGCAGAGGCACTCTTCCGCATTATCTCCTGAGTCAGGATTCCAAAAGAAATCCTGACTGATCAAGACACTACATTTATGTCATGCACACTAAGCGAATTGTATGAATTATTGGGGATTAAATCAATTTGCACTAGTGTTTATCATCTGCAAAAGGATGGGCTGGTTGAACAATTTAACCAAACACATGATTCATAAGTTCATTCATGGGGATACTAAAAACTGGGATAGGTTGCTATACCATCTGTTGTTTGCAGTGTGTGAAGTCCCGCAAGCCTCCCTTGAGTTTTCCCCATTTGAATTACTGTATGGGCTCAAGCCCCATAGAGTCTTAGACATCATTTGAGAAAATTGGGAGGAGAGGTCTTCTCAAAGCAAAATGAAATTCAGTACGTTCTTGACCTGACAGCAACACTCAACGCAACGAGTCACATAACCCAGGAGAATTTGCTACAGGCCCAAGAACATCAATCTCACCTGTACAACAGAGGGACATGCCTAAAGGAATTTGCACTGGGAGATAAAGTGCTCATTTTACTGCCCACCTCAAGCTCAAAATTACTCGTCAAGTGGCAAAGGCCCTTTGAGATCACATGGCAAATTGGGGAAGTTGACTATGAGGTCAAATGTCCAGATAGAGGCAACACATCAAATTTACCACCTCAATTTCCTGAAACTGTTGAGAGAGGAGGTTACTGTGGCTCTAGCGAGAGTAGTTCAGGAGAGGGCGGAGCTGGGACCAGAGGTAAGTCCAAAAACTGTGGCCCAATTCAGCCTGGTCCCCTGTGAAGACCACCTCTCACTGCCCCATAAAACACAGGTTATCAGATTGCAGGAGGAGTTCTGCGATGTGTTCTTGCCCCTCCGTGGTTGCACTGACCTCATAGAACACCATATTGAAACTCTCCCAGTGGTGGTGGTGGTGCACAGCTACCCATATTGGCTCCCCGAGCACAAGAAAAATGTGGCCCATGATGAACTCCAGGCTATGCTTAAGATGGGAGTAATTGAGGAGTCACACAGTGACTGGAGCAGCCCAGTGGTCTTGGCTCCCACAACCGATGAGTCAGTCCGGTTCTGTGTGGACTATAGGAAAGTCCACACTGTGTCTAAATTTGATGCATATCCAATGCCTCACATTGATGAACTGCTCAATTGGTTCAGCGTGGCTTGCTTTTATTCGACACTGGATTTAACAAAGGTATATTGGTAGATCCCCTTGACTCCATTATCCCGAGAGAAAATGGCCTTTTCCACTCCATTTGGTTTACACCAATTGGTCACCCTTCCTTTTGGGTTGTTTGGTGCCCCAGTGACATTTCAGCATCTCATGGACTGAATTCTCTGTCCCCACAATGCGTATGCCGCAGCCTATTTAGATGACATACTGTATCCCCAAATTGATAAGACTGCAGCAATTGTGGCCTGCCCAAGACCAAAGACCAAAAAGGGGGTGAGATAGTTCCTGGGGCTGGCTGGCTATTATAGGTGGTTCATGCCTAACTATTTGGATGTCACCTGACCTCACTAAAAAGGGGGCACCAGATCTGGTCCAGTGGACGGAGCTATGCAAATAGGCTTTTGCTCAGGTAAAAGTGGTTCTGTGTGGATGCCCACTGTTGCATTCTCCTGACTTTTCTCTCTCTTTTGTTTTACAGCCCAATGCATCAGACAGAGGGTTGGGGGCCATTTTGTTCTAGGTGGTGGAGGGGGAGGAGCACCCGGTGCTGTACATCAGCCGCAAGCTCTCCATGCAAGACTCAAAGTACAGCACTGTAGAAAAGGAGTGTCTGGCAATCAAGTCCTCACACTCTGGTACTATCTGCTTGGACATCCATTCACCCTCTGTTCCAACCATGCCCCGCTCCAGTGGCTCCACCACATGAAGGATGCCAGTGTGCAGATCATTCGTTGGTATCTGGCCCTTCAGCTCTTTAAATTCGAGGTGGTCTACAGGCCAGGGGCTCAGATGGTGGTGGCGGATTACCTCTCCTGCCGGGGGGAGTCAGCTGCAGGTTGGATGGCTCCCTGGGCTGAGTTGGGGGTGGGGGTATGTGGCAGCAAGGGTGTGGTCGAGCGTCAGCTGTGAACAGTGAAGAGTCAGGTTGAACCAGCAGGTAACATGTGACGAGGTACACTTGTGTCTAATTAGTTAACTTTCAGCTAGTGAATTGTTCTAATGGTAGCATATATAATGCTAGCAAGCATGGAGATGATTTGGTAACAGTTGTTTGTTCATTAGGAGATTAAGTATATTTCAAAGGACAATTACTTTTAACCCATATATTGCTTAAAATCCCCAAATTTCGAATATGAATATTATTATTTGCATCAAGTTCTAACTGACTTACCTGAGTTTGAGCAAAATGAGGGCACGTGCTGGAATATAATATCTGAAAACATGTAGCTGTGGATCAATAGACTGCAACATTTCTCATGGTTTTTTTTAAGTTTCTAATTTGCATTTTTATTCAGTCTCTACTGGGCCTGTGCTTTACATTGATGGAAGAGGATTTTATGTAATAATGTCCATGTGTTATATTGTATTGTACTATCCTGTATTTTAATATATACCCCGACCTGGACAGGATTGGATTTACAGATACGCTAAGGCCCCGGTCACACCGCCCGAACTTTGCTAGAGCGTTCCTTGAACGGTAGGGAGGGGGGGCCGAATTTCGACAACGCTCGTCACCGCGCACAAAATGGGAAAAAAATCGAAAACACGGGCGTTGGCTTAGCGGTGCACCGCTGAAGCCGGCGTTGCTTTAGCGTTGGTTTAGCGGTAGCGAGCGTTGGTATAGCGGCGTTCTGCGCATGCGGGCTTTGGCTCGGCGGGGGTATAAAGTTGGTTTAGCGGCATACCGCTAGTGACTACGGAGCGGAACGGATCGTTTTGATACAAGTTCTGATAGATTTTTGATAGAAGCTCCACCATCAGCTTGTCATACAGTCCATGTTCAGGCTTTCTCAGTATCCACTGTCTGACCCACACAACTCTGTCTCTCCTTCTTCTCTCTCTTCTCCTTTTTTTTCTATAGTTAAAATTCTTATTACTGTTCTGTTGTCTGTATAGCTTTTCCCCTTTTTTCACTGTTGTTTAGTTGATCTTATTATCATATTTTTATCTATAAAAGTGTTTGTTATTAATATTATTATTTATATTACTTTATACTTTTTTATTATCATTCATATTACTTTATTTTTTGTTTATTGTTTGCTGTCAGTCAGATTATTTCTATTTTCATTATGTTTTTGCTGTCTTTTCCTTAATGTTATTATTATTTGCTATTATATTATCTTTATCATTATTTAAAAATCATTTAATATTTACTATTAATATATACAACATTTTACTTTATAATTGTTAGCCATAGGTACTAGTCATACTTTTTGAAATCAAATTTTATAATCAAATTCCAGTCTAGTCTATACAATGCATTTTCATTGTCTACTAGTCTAGTCAATTTAAGTCAATTTATTATTATTATTATTATTATTATTATTATTATTATTATTATTATTATTATTATTTTATTATTGTGGTTGTTATTATTATTATTATTTTCACCATTTACATAGTACAGTGAGTCAATATTAAGTCAAATCATAACGTTGCCATTGCTGTTTTACGTGTTTTAATGGGACCACAATGGAAATAAGTGCTTGCGCTTTCTTGTGTAATCCTGATTTTAATGTATTTTGTACTTCATTTTATATTATGATCGAATAAAATCAAATCAAATCAAAAAATCTGTCAACAGCTTGTTGCAATCTGAGGAGGTTCTGATTGTGCTGCTGGACTAGTGCACCAATCATAGCAAGTCTCTCAGCATCCATGGTGATACAGTTTTACTGTAACTTTGAGCAAATTCGATATAGATGAGGTCTGAACTCAACGGCAGCTCGATTCCAAATGAGCTCCTGGTCCATTTCTCCCCGTATTTATAGCTAAAGTCTGGTCCCGCTCCAACACCTCTATACCAACGCCAAACCAAAGTTCATCGCCGCCATGGATAGCTGCTTCAACGCCCGACACCGTTCCAGCAACCCCGTGTCCGCTCGTAAAACGCTTACAACCGCTCCACCGAAGTTTGTGCAACGTTTAATCGCCGCCCGGGCAACGCTGGCGAAGCAGCGGTGGTCCAGCGTTTAAGATTTCTGCGTTGGCCTAGCGGACCCAAGCGTCCACGAACTTGCGTCTAGCGGTGCCAAACTTTGACTGGGCGTTGGTGGAGCGGGGGTGAACTTTGCCGGGGCGGAAAATTGCCCCCTCCTCACCGCTCGCAATATTTTGTGCAGCTCAAAACTTTCGGAGCGGTAGCAGAGCCCCTCGAGAAACATCAGCGGTGGCCGAGCGTATACGGCGTTGCTTTAACGGGGGCCAACTTTTGTTAACGGTGGTGAACGGTTACGAGCGGTGATGAATTTTTTTCACCGCTCCAGGAACGCTCCAGCAAAGTTCGGGCGGTGTGACCGGGGTCTAAGGTAATACTTGATGGCTATGTCATGTGTTTTTCTTCCTGCTCCTGTACAAAACTTCCAGCCTGAATTTGCTTTTGTTTTTCAGCAAACTCAGCAGTGGTCTGATCATTTTAAATCTGTTTTGAAAGGCATCTCTGAATGTCTGAAAGAGTGAAGACTAAACTGCAATAGTATACCACTTTACTTCACATATAATGGAAGGATAATATAGAGAGTCTTTAAATGAACTGAGAAACAGCAGCTAACTTAACTATTTGGTCAAAGGTACATGCACACTGGACCATCACACCCATACGTGCTTGATGAACAGCCCACTGCAAAACTAGTCCTTTTTACTGTTATAATAACACCCACTCTTCTGTGAAGACTTTCCACTAGATTTTGGAGCATGGCTGTGGGGATTTATTCATTCAGCCATAAGACAATTATTGTGGTCAGGCACTGTTGTTGGGCAAAGAAGTCTGGGGTGAAGTCAGTGTTCCAGTTCATCCCAAAGATATTCAGTGAGGCTGAAGTCAGGGCTCTGTCAAGTTCTTCCACACCAAACTTGGCGAACCATGTCTTCATGAACCTCACTTTGTGTAGAGGGGCATTGTCATACTGGAACAGATTTGGGCCTCTTAATTCCAGTGAAGGGAAATTATAATACTACAGTATACAAAGACACTTGTGGCTTTGTAGCAACAGTCTAGAGAAGGCCTACATATGGGTGTGGTGGTCAGGTGTCCATAGAGTGAGTGTGTGTGTGTGTGTGTGTGTGTGTGTGTGTGTGTGTGTGTGTGTGTGTGTGTGTGTTTCCTTACCAATCTACATGGCTAGACCATTGGAATTTCTTCCCAACAGAAATTTAATTAGTTTTGTACTGTCTGTAGTCTCCTCTTGAATCAGAACAATATTTCTTTAATTAAAAATATTTAATCTGATATTAAATCCTCCGTATTGATTTTACAAGCAGCTTCTCAAGTTGCAAAATGGATGTTTTTTTTTATTGACTTCTGCTACTCAACATCTTTGTGGATTATATTTCTGGAAATGATGGCTGTTCTGGAAGAAGAGTCTCCAAAGCATGAAGTTGCTATCACTTTATCTGTGTACTATCTTTACTAGCTGACTGAAAATAAAATAAATAAGAACACAACTTAATAAGTTGATGAAATAGATCATGATAACTGTAGCTGGTACAAAGTGTCACTTTTATGAGCATATGCCACAATATCATGAGGGTAGTGTGCTGTAAATAAATGTATAATCCAATAATATAAACACAGAACCACGCATGGTGCAAACATCCTGGTTCATTGAAGTTCAAAACTCGATTGTTCATCCTGTGTTTGTATACAGTCACATATAGTCGGATGTAGGTCTATATGACTTTTATTATGAAAGAGACATGAAAATGTTTTATTACAGGCTTCAAAAGTGAATCTTGCCCAAATATACTCCACAACAAAAAGGAATTCCTTGCACATCATGTACTTGTACAAGATATAAAGAAGCATCCAGTTCTAGCCCAAAAATCTTGTGACATGTCGGCAGTGGTGGAAACAGTAAAAAACATTTGACTTGAGTAGAAGTGCTGATACTGTTGTGATAATTCATTTGAATAAATGTAGTGATCAAGTCATTGGTGAAAAACTACTTTACAAGTTACTTTTTTACATGTTTACACCTGATAGAACTATATTGTTCTACATCTAAAGAATTCATTTTGAACAATTATATTAAAGGTGACATATTATATCCCTCTTCCACAAGTTCACACAGTTCCCTGAGCTTTAATGAAATGTCTGTGATATGCGTTGGTCAAAGTATCACAGCTCCCTTCTCATCCTGTCTAAACAGCACTGTTCAAAACAGCTGATTCAAGTGCCTGTTCCTTTAAATGATAATAAGCCACTGCTCACTCCACCCCACCCACCCTTCCGCCAGCCAACCAGATGGTAGTTTCCTCATGAATATTCTTTCACAAAGGCAGCTCTCAAGCCGTGAGTGGAGATACTCAGATGAGAGGGTGGCATAATTCTAATGAGTTCCATGTGACATAGAAGAAGAGCCAAATCTGAACAGATTATTGAAACACATGTTTTCTGAAATAAGCAGCCCAAAAGAAACTGACTGGGTGTCTTATTTCAGAGTTTGTTGGTTGGTAGGCACTCTAGCTACGCAAATGTATGTGCACAAGCAATAAAAAAGTGAATTTTCCATAACAGGTCCTCTTTAACTAATTAAGTGAGCTATGCTGAACTATACACCACTTCCATTATCACCAGTATAGACCCCTTGCACATGACATCACGCATCACGTGATAATTTCACCTGGGGGACAAATAGACACTGTATTTCACGTAAGCAAGGCTTAATCTGTCTTCAATATGGTTCATTTTTGTGCTGTTTATGATTGTTTAAATCATTCAAATTGATAAAAGGTATTACCATCTCTCCGCTATCAAGAAAAATGCTAACAAAGAGAAGCAAATTCTTCAAGAACAATGAAGAAATGAGTGGCTAAAGAGAATACGATGAGAGGAGCTAAGCCCGAAAACGAGGTAAGAGGAGCTAAGCCTGAAAACACACAGACTGAACTTTACAACAGCTGCATGCATGTGAAATGGAAATAAATCAACGAAGGCAGGAAAAACTATTTTAGATAAAATTGTTACTGTCGATTACACACTTATCAACTTGTGTGACTCAGTTGTGCCTTTTGAATAGAGAATAAATGAAGAGGGAACTGAACATTAACCATTGATTGAAACTATTATTGTAAGGGTGATTATAGTTACTATATGACTATAGCTACAACTGGAATGTGCTGATTCTGTTAGCGTTTGTAATTATTGTAACATCCACTACTAGATAAATTAAAATAAAATCTTACAATATTGTTTGAAAATCTAGAGCAAGATATTTTATTTTACAAATAATAACACTTCAGATATTGTTTTAACAATAATAAGTATCACTGTATAAATGATAGAGTGCAAATAGCTCTGTAACTAGATGTCTTTGGGGTTGCTGAGACATGGAGGGCTGGGAATACCATCTAGCCCACAGTTCAGGTAGGAGTCCTTTGAGAGTCAATGGTTTGGCTTCTGCAGCATTCTGGTCCCAAAAGCTGATGTCAGGAAAAATTCTTTACACAAAGAAGGTTTTCTTGCTTTTGTAGTTTTTAAAACTGTTCTTCTGTGTTGGGACTCTTTGGGAAAAAGAAGGTATATTCCAACATGTACCGTAGCTAACGCGAGGCCACAATTTGACACCGTCAAGCCAGTCATTTTGAGGAAATGTGTATGGAACAGAACTGCTAACAGACTCTAATTTCCGCGTATGTCTATCCTTCGCTTCTTTCTGACTAAGATTATCCAAGTAATCCAGTAATAGAGCTTTTGTAGCTGTAGTTTTCTTCAGACAACAGCAACACACATTGGACATCTTCATTTGGCTTCAGTATATAAACAAAGTTCGCTTGTCCCCCAGGTCTAGGGTAGCGATGGTTGCTAACGTAAATGTGACGTCAGTGCAAGGGATCTATATAAGGTAGTGTAAGATGTCTAACTAATTTAGCCAAATGCTGTTTCAATAGCAGGGTTGTTATTAAAGTTTATTTATATAGCACTTTTCACAGATAAAAATCACAAAGTGCTTCACAATAAATAAGTATAATACAATAGATAGTAAAAGACATAGAAAAACAATGGAGAAACTTAGATACAAAAAGTCAGGCAGCCATACAGTAACAACCCTTGTTTAACTAAAAGCTTTTTTGAATAGCAGCATTTTCAATTGCGGTTTAAAATAAATTACAGAATTTAAGCAGTGTAAAGAGAAAGGCGATGCATTCCACAGTCTGGGCACCACTTCTTGGAATGATTGGTCCCCTCTGATCTGAAAGTGAGTGAGGGGAACCACTAGTAGCCTCTGACCAGATGACCTGAGGCTGCGGGTGGGTGGAGATGTGAAATTTTAACAAGTCAGATATGTAAGAAGGAGCTTGACTATGTAAGGCTCTAAAAGTAAGAACTAAAATTTTAAAAAGAATTCTAAACTGAAATGGCAGCCAGTGAAGAGATACTAAGGTGGGGTTTACATTAGACAGTATCAGCGGATCATCAGATTAACATTTTTAAAACGATTAGTGTGCACACAGCAACGCCAATACACGATTCGCGTGCACACAGCAACGCCAATACACGGATACGCTCGGCTCCGCAGGCATCCTGCGCTCCAAATCACTCCGCCCTGAACAGCGAGTGTCCTCTGGAGGGTGCGCACTCCGGCCCTGCGCAGCTCACAGAGCGCGCGAGTGAAGTGCACGAGCAGTGATTTGGGACTGAGCCGCTGTGTGTGTGATCCCAGTGCATGTCGGGCATGCGCGTCACTTACCACTTGCAAGTGGAAGGATGGCAAGCCTATAGACAATCATAACTACACAATGGGCAGTATTTGCATCAGTATTTGCAGTATTTTCATACTTTTATACTCTTTAATGAAAGGTGATACAAGGCGGAAGTCCGTGCCGTTTTTCAGCAGTCGCGTCACATGACCAACGCCAGCGAATCAGGAAGGTGGATGTCACAGTGACGTTGTCCAATGACGACGCCAGCTAGAGCTCAGCACAGCGTATCTGCGTATCCGCGTATTCTCAATGTTTACACAGCACCGGACCACACACGATCCGGATTGAATACGTGGACCCTGGCGGATTCCCGTTTCCCGGCGTTTCCAGGAGTTTTAATGTAAACGGACAGTGCATCCGCGAAGAAAACGAGACAGATACGGTCTAATGTAAACTTGGCCTAAAACAGGTGTGATGTGTGCTCTTTTACTTGCGTGAGTTAAAATCCTTACAGCAGAGCTTTGGCCAGCCTGGAGACTATCAAGCTCTTTCTTAATAAAACAAGTAAAAAGACTGTTACAATAATCCAAACGGAATGAAATAAAAGCATGAATGATCATCTTCAATTTGACCTTTGACACCAGTGTTTTTAGTTTAGATATGTTCCTCAGTTGGAAAAAGCAGTTTCTAATTAATTATTTGGAGTGATGCGCCAAGGACATCGCTGAAGCAAAAACAACACATAAATTCCTGAGACTTGGCCAGACAGATGAGGATAAAACTCCAATATGCTGCTTCATCTGAGGAATGCTACTTTCAGGTTGTTAGCTAGCTTATGTTAATTTATACATATTTTTAGGTAAATGTTCACCATGTAACAATTGTGCCTCTTGTATATGATCCTGAATCTTTCGTAGAAACACAAACATATTTAACACAACAGCTATTCACTACCAGACACTGAAGGGAGATCTTAGGTTTAATACAGAGCTTTTATACAGAGTTTTTATACTGTAAAACATCAAAAGATCTGGCTAGCTCATCTAGCTCACTCAGCCAGCAAAAGGCTTACCTTTATATGTTTCTAAAAATTGGATGCTGAGCTGTGAAATGTCCATATTGCATAATTTTCAGATTATCATAAAACATTCAAAACTGAAGATCTGATCAATTGAGTCTGGGACGCTCATCTGTCTCCACACTCACAGACACTGCTGCTGCTGACTAAGCATTTGGCACCTGAAGTGTAGACTTCTGGCAGGAAACTGCTTTATTTTTGAATGAGTCTCAAAATTGAATTATTTAAAATCCGCTCATACTCTTGTCTTTTAACTGGTACAGTAGGTAGAGTTGCTGTTTCACAGCTCCAGGGTCCCTGGTTTGATCCTGAACTCTGTGTGATCCAGGTTACTGTCTGTATAGAGTTTCATGTGTTGTTCACTTACTGCATTTACTCAAGTACAACTCCAATTCCAAAAAAGTTGGGACACTGTGTAAAACATAAATAAAAACAGAATGTGAAGATTTTCAAATCATGGAAACCCTATATCTCATTGAAAATAGTATAAAGACAACATAGCAGATGGTGAAACTGAGAACTTTTATTGTTTTTTGAAAAATATATGCTCATTTTGAATTTGATGTCAGCAACACATTTCAGAAAAGTCGGGACGGAGCAACAAAAGAATGAAAAAGTTGTGTCATGCAAAAAATAATAATAATAATTTGGTTAATTGGCAACAGGTGAGTCACATGATTGGGTCTAAAAAGAGCATCCCAGAGAGGTGGAGTCTCTCAGAAGTAAAGATGTGGAGGGGTTCACCGCTCTATGAAAGACTGCGTGGGCAAACAGTACAACAATTTAAGAATAACGTTCCTCAATATAAAATTGCAAAGAACTTGGGGATCACATCATCTATGGTGCATAATATCATTAAAAGATTCAGAGAGTCTGGAGAAATCACTGTATGCAAGAGACAAGGCTGAAAACTGACACTGGATGCCTGTGATCTTAATACCCTTAGGCGATACTGCATTAAAAGCAGGCACGTGTCTGTAGTGGAAATCACTGTATGGGCTCAGGAACACTTCAGAAAACCATTGTCTGTGAAAATGGTTCATTACTGCATCCACAAATGCAAGTTAAAACCAGATATAAACAATATCCAGAAATACCACCACCTTCTCTGGGCCTGAGCTCTTTTACGATGGACTGAGGTGAAGTGGAAAATTGTCCTGAGGTCTGACGAATCAAAAGTAGAAATTCTTTTTAGAAATCATGGATACCATGTCCTCCAGGCTCAAGAGGAAAGGGACCATCCGGCTTGTTATCAGTGCACAGTTCAAAAGCCAGCGTCTGTGATGGTATGAGGATGCATTAGTGCACATGACCTGGGTAGCTTGTACATGTGGAAAGGCATCATTAATGCTGAATGATATATACTCATTTCAGAACAATATACTGCCATCCAGACAAAATCTTTCTCAGGAAAGGCCTTCCTTCTTTCAGTAAAACAATGCCAAATTGCTTTCTGCACATATTAAAACTGCATGGCTCTGTAGTAAGAGAGTCTGGGTGCTAAACTGGCCTGCCTGCAGTCCAGACCTGTCTCCCATTTAAAACATTTGGTGCATTATGAAGTGCAAAATACAACAAAGGAGACCTCAAACTGACGAGCAACTGAAACTGTATATCAGGCAAGAATGGGACAACATTTCTCTTTCAAAACTACAGCAGTTGGTCTCCTCAGTTCCCAAACATTTACAGTGTGTTGTTAAAAGCAGAGGTGATGCAACATAGTGGTAAACATGCCTGTCCCAATTTTTTTTAAACGTGTTGCTGACATCAAATTCAAAATAAGCATATATTTTTCAAAAAAACAAAATTTCTCACTTTCAACATTTGATATGTTGTCTTTGTACTGTTTTCAATGAAATAGAGAGTTTCCATGATTTGCAAATTATCTCACACTGATTTTATTTCCAGTTTACACAGCATCCCAACTTTTTTGGAATTGGGGTTGTAAATGTAATTAGATTTAATTATATTCTAAAAAGTACCATGACAATGACGCAAGTACTCTAGTACTATAAGCAGAGTGAGTACATGTAGTTCTTTAGAACCCACCCCATTGAATTCTCGATTCTGATTGGCCAGAAGATGATGGTTAATATTCTATTACAATAGCATTGACAATAGTGCAGCATATTAATATGCTTTTTGTTAGTCATATTATTTTTTATATATACAGGTATTTGTCGACTTACGACCTATGCAACTTATGACCGATCAACTTTACGACCGTCTGGTTATGACTGGCAAGTGTTTCCCAGCTGAGCTAGCTGAGTGTACGACAGTTTCTGCCCCAGCTCCTGGCCCCGCCCAGCATCCAGCCTCTCGCTGCGTACAACAGTTTCCGCCCCAGCTCCTGGCCCCGCCCAGCATCCAGCCTCTCGTCGCGTACAACAGTTTCCGCCCCAGCTCTTGGCCCTGCCCAGCATCCAGCCTCTCACCACGTACCACAGTTTCCGCCCCAGCTCCTGGCCCTGCCCAGCATCCAGCCTCTCGCCACATACAACAGTTTCTGCCCCAGCTCCTGGCTCCACACAGCATCCAGCCTTTCGCTGTGTACAACAGTTTCCACCCCAGCTCCTGGTTTATGAAACAAGCAAATCCCCCCGCCAGCCCGAGCGCTGCAACAGCTGATGAGGACATAGACGACCCACAGCCAAGCACCAGTGATGCCAGCGGTCACTAAGTTTTGTATTTTGCTATGTTTTACATTTGTATTTTGGTATGTTTCAAACTAAAATGTTTTCTATTTTTCACACCTGTATTTCGTATTTTTTGTTTTGCACATATTAAACGAATTGTACTGTATGCAGTGTAGTATGCAGTGTTTGACTTAAACCAAATAATGAGCCAAGGTAATGAAATAAGAAAATGTTGATAAAATAAGACTTTAAGATGATTACAATATCATTACACATCACAATATACTTACGTTCATTTAACATAGGCCGACTTACGACCAGATCGGTTTACGACCGGTCAGTCGTAACCAAACGCAGTCCTAAGTCAACGACTACCTGTATTTTCAATTAAAAATGTGATGTCATTTAACAAAGAAAAACATAATTATTGCTATGATGAAGGTTTCTGTAAGGAGTTTCCAGTGTTGTTGTTTTGTAACAGTCAGAGGTTACGCTATAACTTGGAAAAGTTTTCAGGTTAATGGGTACCATGACATGTTTCTCTCTCTTTCTCTCCCTTATTAACTTCAAGAGTGAGGAAAAATAAGAGAGAGACTGTTTAGAGCTGCCATAATGTAAGTGATAACCTGTTTCATGGATATTCCACAATTTGTGGAATGTAAAATGTAACTACAAATAGAAAAATATATATGTTGTTCTTTAATAAATTTTTAAAATTGTAATCATTACCAAATTGCTGTGTTATAAAAGGAATTTTAAAAAACTTGTGGAAGTTTTGTTACAGGAAATTAATCAACTTTGCAGTGGCATCAATGACTGCTTTATCACACAACCCTGTCACTTGTGCAAACTTTAGTAGAAGTAATACAGACATTACACTGTTTTCAGAATATTTAAAAAAAAAAAACTTACTAATTTTAACTTCGGTACACAATAAACCCATAAAGATACTTTCTTTTACTTCTATGACAAAAATAAACTATTGTTCACACTTTTAAATGTCTTTTTTAATCTCTTTACAGCTATAGTGAGGACATAAAGCAGGACAAAAGAGTGAGTGATCCTTATAACTAAGCAAAGTGTCACGCTTTAGCCTTCCAAGAGGTCAAGACAAGGTTGCATCAATCACTCGTGGAAAAAAGGCCTTGTGTCCGTCCTCCTGCTCTCTCACAGCACCTGAGTGATGACGGCCTTGCTCCAGATAAGAGCTGATCCATTGGCCTGATTTGTGGGCAGCAGACCAATTTCAATACCCGTCTGTGTGCTGATAGATGAGGCCTGCCTTTGATAAAGAGCCAATTTGCCGCAGGGCCGATGGGAACGGAATTGCTGCAGTTGCTTTATTTTGTCTTTCTCCGCAATTCAGTCAACAGTACAGCTAAAGAACCGAGAGAGAAGAGGGGGGAAAAAACAACATAAGAATGGCAGGAAGCTGAAATTACCTCTGTCTCTTTATTAGTGGTGAAGACAAAGCTATCTTTTTCTTTAATTCAGTGACTCAATCGTGAGGAATTTCTCAGACATGTAATGTTTCAGATGTTTGCATAAAGGAAGGTACGTGATGAAGTGATAACATGTCTCTGAAAGTGTCTCAGCATCACATTGTGGTCAAAAACTACAGTTCTTGCAGGAGTAAACGTGAACGCCCAGAGAGATGTTATGCAATTTTGTGCTTCTAACTTCCTAATGAGATCATATGGGAGGAGAAGGACATCTATGGACAGGAAATTCATTACAGTGGAGGAGAGACAGGGGAGATAGTTAATCTGCCTTGGACAGGCTGGTTACCCTCAGTTTATAGAGCATCATTAAACAGAGGCTACATTTACTACAGCGGAGTGTGATGATAATGAAAATGGAGCCGTACTGTATGAGAGGGCGGATAAAATGACAAGAAATAAATGTAGCATTTTTCTCATTAGCATGTGATATGAATCTGAATAACTGTTATTCCAAACAAAATATAATCATGTAAACAACTCAGTCGCACTGAAACACAAAGTCAGAGATGGAACATACTGTACTCGTATGTGCATCATTAATACTCATACTGTTACTCAAATAGATTTTATTCAAACCCCAAAACACTTTATACTACTTGCCTCTTAAATTCAAATCGCACAGAACATTAAGATACATTTCCCTTATATACTAATACTGCACACTTCCAGTCAAAAGTTTGGATACACCTAATCATTCATAGGTTTTTCTATATTTTACTATTTTGCACATTGTAGTGCAGTAAACAAAAAAGTGTTTAAATAAAAACAAAATACGTTTCATGTTTTAGATTCTTCAAAGTATCCAGCGTTTACCTTGATGACGCTTTGCACACTATTGGCATTATCTTAACCAGCTTCATGAGGTAGTCACCTGAAAGGCTTTTCAATTAACGAGTGGGCTTCGTTAAAAGTTAATTAGTGCAATTTCTTGCCTTCTTAATGTGTTTGAGATCAAACAGTAAATAGTAAATAATAAAAATACAGTAAATACAGCGCCCTCTACAATTATTGGCACCCCTGGTTAAGATGTATTAAAAGCCTTAAAATAAATTCAATTTTTATTGCAGAAGCATAATCTTACACTGAAAATTGTAGAAAAATTTAACCCTTAACTCAAGTGAATTAAAAAATAATAAATAAATAATCCCTGACTAAGAAATAATTATTTTTCATAAAATCACCTGTTCCACAATTATTGGCACCCATAATTCCTAGAAAATAAATGTAATTGAAGCATTTCTGTTATTTCTACTGTAGTTTATAAAGTTGATCAGAGTATCTAGGAACCTTTAATTAGTAATTCATCACATCCTGTTTCCCTGGGGTATAAATATGATGTGACACAGAGGCCTATTTCTCTTATCCACTCTTCAACATGGGAAAGACAAGAGAACACACCATTCAAGAAAGGCAGATGTGTGTTGACCTTCGTAAGTCAGGCAATGGCTACAAGGAAATAGCCGCTCGCCTACACCTGCGCATATCTACAGTCAGAGGACTCATCAAGAAGTTTAAAACAACTGGAACAGTGGCAAACAAGCCTGGATGAGGATGCAAGTTTATCTTGCCACCACGCACAGTGAGGAGGATGGTAAGAGAAGTAAAAAGTTCTCCAAAGCTCACTGTTAGAGAATTGCATCAAAAAGTAGCATCTTGGGGTCACAAAGTCTCCATAACAATCATCAGGCGCTATCTACATGCCAACAAGCTGTTTGGGAGGCATGCACGGAAAAAAAGCCTTTTCTCACTTACAAGCATAAACGTAAATGTCTGGAGTTCGCCAAGTGGTACTGGGACTTCAACTGGGACCATTTGCTTTGGTCAGATGAGACCAAGATAGAGCTTTTTGGCAACAAACACTTTAATACATCACAAAAGATGAGTATGCGGAAAAGCACCTCATGCCCACTGTAAAGTATGGGGGAGGATCGGTGATGCTGTGGGCCTGTTTCTCTCCCAAAGGCCCCGGGAACCTTGTTAGGGTGCATGGCATCATGAACTCTTTGAAATACCAGGATATTTTAAATCAAAATCTGGTGGCCTCTGCCCGAAAGCTGAAGATGGGTCATCACTGGGTCTTTCAGCAAGATAATGACCCAAATGTGGCCAAATCTAAACAAAAATGGTTCACCAGACACAAAATCAAGCTCCTCCCATGGCCATCTCAGTCCCCAGACCTCAACCCAATCGAAAACCTGTGGGGTGAGCTGAAGAGGAGAGTGCATAGGAGAGGACCCAGGACTCTGGATGATTTAGAGAGATTGTGCAAAGAGGAATGGTTGAATATCCCTCTCTCTGTATTCTCCCATCTTGTGAAATGTTATAGGAGAAGATTAAGTGCTGTCTTTTTGGCAAAAGGGAGTTGTACAAAGTATTAACATCGGGGTGCCAATAATTGTGGCACACATGATTTCATGTCAAAGAATTATTTCTTAATGTGGGATTTTTTTTCCCACTGAATAAATGCACTTGAATTAAAGGTTGGGTTTTTCCTCTTTTTTTGCATTGTTGTCCTATATTTTTTAAAAAAATGAATGTATTAGAAGCCTAAGAACATATCTTAACGAGGGGTGCCAATAATTGTGGAGGGCGCTGTAGTCCTATTCCACAACTGTAGTAATCCATGTTATGTCAAGAACCGCTCAACTTAGTAAAGAGAAACGACATCCATCATTACTTTAAGACATGAAGTGTCTCTTAATTAATAAAAATTAAGAAAAACCACTGAATTAAAAGATGTGAACAAACTTTTGTCTGGTAGCGTATATTAATTTATCCTTATATAATGTTGAATTCTGTTTGGTAAGAATGTGTTGTAGTGCAGCTGCAAATCACAGGTTTGTATTAACGTGCTCCTTCTAATACTGTATATTCATGTGACAGTTTGTTCACAGGGACTTGTATGGAGAACGAGCAACACACACTGACCTGCCACTTTATTAGGAACACCCATACGCCTGCGGTTTTATGCAGTTCTCTAATCAGCCGATCCCTTGACAGCAGCACAATGCATAAAATCATGCAGATACAAATCAAGAGCTTCAGTTAATGTTCACTTCAAACATCAGAATGGGAAAAATTGTGATCTCTGTGACTTTCACTGTGGCATGGGTGTTGGTGCCAGATGGACTGGTTTGAGTATTTCAGAAACTGCTGATTTCCTGGGGTTTTCACACACAACAGGGTCTAGAGTTTGGTGCAAAAAACAAAAAACACTGAGTGAGCGACAGTTCTGTGGGGGGAAACATTTTGTTGATAAGAGAGGTCAGAGAAAAATGGCCAGGTTGGTTTGACCTACCAGGAAGGATATACAGTGGTGCTTGAAAGTTTGTGAACCCTTTAGAATTTTCTATATTTCTGCATAAATGTGACCTAAAACATCATCAGATTTTCACACAAGTCCTAAAAGTAGGTAAAGAGAACCCAGTTAAACAAATGAGACAAAAATATTATACTTGGTCATTTATTTATTGAGGAAAATGATCCAATATTACATATCTGTGAGTGGCAAAAGTATGTGAACCTTTGATTTCAGTATCTGGTGTGACCCCCATGTGCAGCAATAACTGCAACTAAACGTTTGCGGTAACTGTTGATCAGTCCTGCACACCGGCTTGGAGGAATTTTAGCCCGTTCCTCTGTACAGAGCAGCTTCAACTCTGGGATGTTGGTGGGTTTCTTCATATGAACTGATCGCTTCAGGTTCTTCCACAACATTTCCATTGGATTAAGGTCAGGACTTTGACTTGGCCATTCCAAAACATTAACTTTATTCTTCTTTAACCATTCTTTGGTAGAACGACTTGTGTGCTTAGGGTCGTTGTCTTGCTGCATGACCCACCTTCTCTTGAGATTCAGTTCATGGACAGATGTCCTGACATTTTCCTTCAGAATTCGCTGGTATAATTCAGAATTCATTGTTCCATCAATGATGGCAAGCCGTCCTGGCCCAGATGCAGCAAAACAGGCCCAAACCATGATACTACCACCACCATGTTTCACAGAAGGGATAAGGTTCTTATGCTGGAATGCAGTGCTTTCCTTTCTCCAAACATAACGCTTCTCATTTAAACCAAAAGTTCTATTTTGGTCTCCTCCGTCCACAAAACATTTTTCCAATAGCCTTCTGACTTGTCCACGTGCTCTTTAGCAAACTGCAGATGAGCAGCAATGTTCTTTTTGGAGAGCAGTGGCTTTCTCCTTGCAACTCTGTCATGCACACCATTGTTGTTCAGTGTTCTCCTGGTGGTGGACTCATGAACATGAACATTAGTCAATGTGAGAGAGGCCTTCAGTTGCTTAGAAGTTACCCCGGGGTCCTTTATGACTTCGCCAACTATTACACGCCTTACTCTTGGAGTGATCTTTGTTGGTCGACCACTCCTGGGGAGGGTAACAATGGACTTGAATTTCCTCCATTTGTACACAATCTGTCTGACTGTGGATTGGTGGAGTCCAAACTCTTTAGAGATGGTTTTGTAACCTTTTCCAGCCTGATGAGCATCAACAATGCTTTTTCTGAGGTCCTCAGAAATCTCCTTTGTTCGTGCCATGATACACTTCCACAAACATATGTTCTGAAGATCAGACTTTGATAGATCCCTGTTCTTTAAATAAAACAGGGCGCCCACTCACACCTGATTGTCATCCCATTGATTGAAAACACCTGACTCTAATTTCACCTTCAAATTAACTGCTAATCCGAGAGGTTCACATACTTTTGCCACTCACAGATATGTAATATTGGATCATTTTCCTCAATAAATAAATGAGCAAGTATAATATTTTTGTCTCATTTGTTTAACTGGGTTCTCTTTATCTACTTTTAGGACTTGTGTGAAAATCTGATGATGTTTTAGGTAATATTTATGCAGAAATATAGAAAATTCTAAAGGGTTCACAAACTTTCAAGCACCACTGTAGCAACTCATAGCAACCACGATGAGCAGAAAAGCATCTCAGCATGCAACAGCAGAAGACCACATTGGGTTCTACTCCTGCGAGCCAAGAACAGGAAACTTAGAATCAAGAAAAAGTTCCTATTAAAGTGGCCAGTGAGTGTATGTGTAATTGTTGGTCATATTTTTTGTAGGGAGATGTTTATTTAACACTCATGGAAAAAGTCTCCAGTGTCAGTGCTTTGTAACAGTCAAAAGTAAAGCTGTATATTTACAGTGGTGCTTGAAAGTTTGTGAACCCTTTATAATTTTCTATATTTCTGCATAAATATGACCTAAAACATCATCAGATTTTCACACAAGTCCTAAAAGTAGATAAAAAGAACCCAGTTAAACAAATGAGACAAAAATATTAGACTTGGTCATTTATTTATTGAGGAAAATGATCCAATATTGCATATCTGTGAGTGGCAAAAGTATGTGAACCTTTGCTTTCAGTATCTGGTGTGACCCCCTTGTACAGCAATAACTGCAACTAAACGTTTCCGGTAACTGTTGATCAGTCCTGCACACCGGCTTGGAGGAATTTTAGCCCATTCCTCCGTACAGAACAGCTTCAACTCTGGGATGTTGGTGGGTTTCCTCACATGAACTGCTCGCTTCAGGTCCTTCCACAGCATTTCGATTGGATTAAGATCAGGACTTTGACTTTGCCATTCCAAAACATTAACTTTATTCTTCTTTAACCATTCTTTGCGAGAACGACTTGTGTGTTTAGGGTCGTTGTCTTGCTGCATGACCCACCTTCTCTTGAGATTCAGTTCATGGACAGATGTCCTGACATTTTCCTTTAGAATTCACTGGTATTATTCAGAATTCATTGTTCCATGAGTGATGGCAAGCCGTCCTGGCCAAGACGCAGTAAAACAGGCCCAAACCATGATACTACCACCACCATGTTTCACAGAAGGGATAAGGTTATTATGCTGGAATGCAATGTTTTCCTGTCTCCAAACATAACACTTCTCATTTAAACCAAAAAGTTCTATTTTGGTCTCATCTGTCCACAAAACATTTTTCCAATAGCCTTCTGGCTTGTCCACGTGATCTTTAGCAAACTGCAGACAAGCAGCAATGTTCTTTTTGGAGAGCAGTGGCTTTCTCCTTGCAACCCTGCCATGCACACCATTGTTGTTCAGTGTTCTGATGGTGGACTCATGAACATTAACATTAGCCAATGTGAGCGAGGTCTTCAGTTGCTTAGAAGTTACCCTGGGGTCCTTTGTGACCTCGCCGACTATTACACGCCTTGCTCTTGGAGTGATCTTTGTTGGTTGACCCTCCCCAGGAGTGGTAACAATGGTCTTGAATTTCCTCCATTTGTACACAATCTGTCTGACTGTGGATTGGTGGAGTCCAAACCCTTTAGAGATGGTTCTGTAATCTTTTCCAGCCTGATGAGCATCAACAACGCTTTTTCTGGGGTCCTCAGAAATCTCCTTTGTTCGTGCCATGATACACTTCCACAAACATGTGTTGTGAAGATCAGACTTTGATAGATCCCTGTTCTTTAAATAAAACAGGGTGCCCACTCACACCTGATTGTCATCCCATTGATAAACACCTGACTCTAATTTCACCTTCAAATTAACTGCTAATCCTAGAGATTCACATACTTTTGCCACTCACAGATATCTCATTCTCATCTCATTATCTCTAGCCGTTTTATCCTGTTCTACAGGGTTGCAGGCAAGCTGGAGCCTATCCCAGCTGACTACGGGCAAAAGGTGGGGTACACCCTGGACAAGTCGCCAGGTCATCACAGGGCTGACACACAGACACAGACAACCATTCACACTCACATTCACACCTACAGTCAATTTAGAGTCACCAGTTAACCTAACCTGCATGTCTTTGGACTGTGGGGGAAACCGGAGCACCCGGAGGAAACCCACACGGACACGGGGAGAACATGCAAACTCCGCACAGAAAGGCCCTCGTTGGCCACGGGGCTTGAACACAGACCTTCTTGCTGTGAGGTGACAACGCTAACCACTACACCACCGTGCCGCCCCACTCACAGATATGTAATATTGAATCATTTGCCTCAATAAATAAATGACCAAGTATAATATTTTTGTTTAACTGGGTTCTCTTTATCTACTTTAAGGACTTGTGTGAAAATCTGATGATGTTTTAGGTCATATTTATGCAGAAATATAGAAAATTCTAAAGCGTTCACAAACTTTCAAACACCACTGTAGGTTTTCCAAAATGGGAAAGTCTTCAGGACAGAGGATTTTGCACTTTGTGGTTTCTCTGTAACCTGACACCCTGTATTTTTTTTTTGCCTGATTCGATTCAAGAGAGGCGACTGTTTCTAGCTGCTATAACGTAAGTGATAACAAGAACTGACTGGTTCTGTGAACGTTTAAAATGAATTATAAACCATAATAAATAAAAAAAAAATTAAGGTGTCGTTAGTTAATAAATACAAAATTGTAATCATTGTTCAAGTGTGGTATATGTGGAATAAAACTTTGTAAACGTGTTGTTATAGAAAAATAATCAACTTTGGTGTGTGAACAGTAACTGTGCTTCTGTCCTGACCCTTCCAACGTAGTTACAGCTTTATCTCTGACTGTTACTAAGCACTGACACTGGGGACTCCTTCCATAAATGTTAAACATCTCCTCACAGAAAAACCCCTAAATCAACAATGAATCATGCCTTTTTTTAAATCTGTTTATTATTAATCTTAGCGGGTGGCACGGTGGTGTAGTGGTTAGCGCTGTCGCCTCACAGCAAGAAGGTCCTGGGTTCGAGCCCCGGGGCCGGCGAGGGCCTTTCTGTGTGGAGTTTGCATGTTCTCCCCGTGGGTTTCCTCCGGGTACTCCGGTTTCCCCCACAGTCCAAAGACATGCAGGTTAGGTTAACTGGTGACTCTAAATTGACCGTAGATGTGAGTGTGAATGGTTGTCTGTGTCTATGTTTCAGCCCTGTGATGACCTGGCGACTTGTCCAGGGTGTACCCCGCCTTTCGCCCGTAGTCAACTGGGATAGGCTCCAGCTTGCCTGCGACCCTGTAGAACAGGATAAAGTGGCTAGAGATAATGAGATGAGATTAATCTTAGCATATATAGATTATCCACCATACAAATCCCTGTGAGTGAGCTGTTACTATAGAAACAATAACCTGTGATTTGCAGCAGCACGACTGTCAGAGCTGCTTTTATGGAAAACGAATGAGATTCCAGAGTTCAACGGTGCTTTCATAAGAGCAGGTCCATCATTTCTGACTGCAGCTCGGATAAAAGCGTTTGCTAAAAGAATAATCGCAAATGGATTAATCACTCAGCTGAACAACGGGCTGTGAAGATATCTGTGAAAGATGGATGCCTTCAGTTCAGGTCTTTTTAATTAAAAGTGCTGTTGTGCCTCTTCATTAAACTCTTTTCTACACACTTGTGTAAAGGGTGAAAATGACAGTAGTGTCTGACAGGGCCACGCCTCAGGGATCGCTTCATTATGGAGTGACTTTTTCAGTCCCACACTGTGTTAGTAAAAGGAAGAACATCAATCAGTGTGAGGTTGAACAGTTGCAGACCGCTGAGCCTGTCTACGCTGACTGAACGGCACATGATTAAACACGACATTGAACATTTATTGTAATGAGGTACAGTAATGAAAACAGGGACATTACAACATTCCCGCTGCATTATTAATGCACTCAGAGAGCTACAGGAACATTTAACACTAATTATTAATCAGCCACTCGTTAACTAAACAGATTAAACTCAGCACCTTTTTGGAATTCTGTAAGCAACACTGCCCTCTACTAACACAACAACAGTACTGCAGCTCAGTCAGAAATAAAACTTGAGCTTCAAAGTTCAAACCCCAACTTTAATTGTGCTAAAATAAAAAGCTTAGGTAACAAGGCAGATTCATGAAATCAAACGAAACTAAAATATTTCTGCCCTTATTTTAAATCATAGTCAAAAGTAACATGCTTAAAGAAGCAGTTTGAGCACAAATTAAATACACTTACAAAGCAACAAGCAAATTCTCAAGGACTTCTACGTACGCATAATACACTTTTTTTTTTTTTAACTCTGACACTAATGTACCTAACAACTAATGGAAACTTAGGGCCACCAGTTTAGCATGGTGCAATCTGCATGTGTAAATCATCACACGTCATATATTTGCACAAACATTACTAAAATAATTTCAAATAATTCCTAACATATAGCCTTGGCTTCACGTTTAGGCCACACCCTTTACCTGCAATAACAAACTGAGTAACTGGACCACTTCACAAAGACGACTGAAAAAAATAATAATAATAAAAAGACACCATGAGAAATTTACACATGCATGCTCAGCAGCTTTTTTTTTCTTTCCTGTGCCATTTGGGGCTACAGCGAGCTGTTAAAGAGTCCTCTCCCCATAACTGGCACTGAACAGGCCCTATTTTGAGCTACACCCTCCATGATGGAGAAGGGTCCTGACAATGCAGTGCTTTTCTGAAATACTGCACTCTCTCTTAAGGGTACTATTGGGGCAGGAAGTACAAGTCCCCTCCCTAAACTTGGCATAATAGTGGCGTCTCTATCCAGCATGCTTCCTCCTCCTAGTGTTGACTTTACAGCAGGACAGGGACCATTTTTTTCCAGCATCTCAGGCTGTTCCTGAATCTCCAAGTCTGGCTCTGAAGTCTGCTTGACATTGTAGCGGTCCAGAAGTCCATCCTCGGTGACGTTATAGCGCTCCAGAGCCCATTTCTGCCGCTCACATTTGATCACCTCAATCTCACGCAGCTCCTGAGGGAGCTCCAGGCCAGTCTTGCCGATGTCCTCTGTACATACCGGATTTTCTTGTCCAGTCTTTAGATAGGAGTCCACTAGACTGGTGTAGTCAGACATCAGGGCATCCAAAAGCGTAAAACGAAGAGGCTGCAGGTGGATCACAGACAAAGCCATGACCTTTAGGAGTGGAGCAGGGCAAGGACGGACATACCAGACTTCTTTGTCTTCCCTACAGAGCTGATCTTTGATGCTCAGAGAGGACAGACGGGATAAGGGCATTTTTAAGTGAACGCTGATGACCTCTTGGAGCGTGCTCACCCGCGTGGGCAAGAAGCCCCCCGTCTCTGCATAGAAGTGCATCACGTCTGCGACCTGCGTGTCAAACACGTTCACCAGATTCACACCAAACTGCATCATCAGACACCTGGAAATTCTCCGGCAATCATGCATGACCTTCAGGATGTTCGTGCTCTCCAGAATGGTAGACAAACCATTTTTAAAAGCTCGAGCTCCAAGCAACAAGACGTCAAAGAGGTACACCTGGTTTTTGGTAGCCACCTGCAGCCAGCAGAGCCTCTCGTTCTGCAAAGCACCAATTCCATCCAGCCCAAGCCCAATCACCTGCTGCTTCCGGATGTGCATCACTGCAGGACCAAACTGCTCATGGAACTCATCTACAACCACGTAGTTCACAAACTGCTCTTCCTCATCCTCATGACCCCCCATCAGTGTGTTCCTGTAGGGCTGAAACTCAGCCAGGCTCATCTGGCCCACCTTGTCATGATCCTCATCACTCAGGAGGTCTGTGTTAGATGAGTCAGTAAACTCAACATTCAGGATTTCTTGTCCAAAGAAGACTTTAGCTCCAAGAAACCGGCTGCCGCTCTGAACCTCAACCACATCCTCTAAAATGATTGTTTTGTTCAAATTAATGCGCTGCACAACGCCTTCAAACGTGCTACCTTTTGTCGTGAGCCGGATGCGTTTTCTTTTAAAGCTCTCTAAAAACCGATAGTCGTCCAAAGACACCATTTTGATGTGGATAATATAATAGAGTAAAATCTTAGTGGTTTGAAGGCTTTTTGTGTCGTAAAAAGTGACGTAAATCTTCTTCTTCCTCCTCTTTAAGGTGTTATGGCTGTTGGCAAACCAATTTAAAGGCGCATTACCGTCACCGACTGGCTGGAGTGTGGAACAGGAGATATCAGGGAGGGGAAAACACTTATTTTCCTTTTAGATATTTCTGAATCTTTCAAAAAAAATTTGATAGCATACGTTTTAGCCTCCCGGTTTTGGGAAATCCCTACCGCCAAGTTTATGTCCAATCAGAATCGTATGAGAAACACTGCTGACGTCAACTGATTTTTAACCAATCAACGAACAGAACGACAGTAACTGTTTATATGAGTCCCAGCTCATGTAGGTGTCACATCTAATGAAAAAGTGGATAAATTAGCCAAGAAAGCTTGTCAAAGAGAGTCCATAGATGTAAATATAAAGTTATCAAAATCAGAGGGCAAAAGTATTGTGTGGCAAGAAGCAATTTTAAAATGGCAACAGAGTTGGCAACAAGAAACAAAGGGAAGGCATCTATTCTCAATTTCTAGTAGAGTAACTGACTCAGTTGGTTATAAAAGAGGGAGTAATCGTAAGGAGGAAGTTATTTTTGCAAGGTTGAGAATTGGGCATACATTTTGTTTTTATTGGGAAAACATCAGAATGGTCTGTGTTATTGTCAGGAACCTGAGACTGTTCATCATGTCATACTCTTTTGCAAAAATTATGACAGTCAAAGACAGGAACTGCTCGCACAGTTGCGTGGACTTGGTTTGGAAGAGGTGACGTTGAAAAGCATTTTAGAAATAGGATCAAGTGAAAAGGGAAGACGATTTTTCTTAAAGTTTTTATTGGATACTGGTCTATATAGTAGGATATAGTGTAATTGGGCCTTAATTAGGCATCAATCCTGTAGATGGCAGCAATGCAACTATTTGGATGCCGGCTGCCATAAAACTCCAAAGAAGAAGAAGAACGACAGTCACTTCCGTAATGTAGGATTCACCCAGGCTGTCTCATAGATGTATACATAGACATCCTAATACATAGACGGAGCATCCAATGTAAATTCTAAAAGCGCTGACGAGACGCGGGGCCGCCATCTTGGAGTGGTGATCCGCTGCACTCAGTGTAATACTAAATACATTAGATATAAACAGCTTAACGTTTTTCTATCGGCTACAACCACCAATCTGTTGCAAATAAAATGTGGTTTTAACAATCTAAATCCATTATAATGATTCAAATGTGTGTATGTTTTCTTTAAATAGATTGTTAAGAACATATCAAAGGGGAAATTAATCTAGTCAGTGAATTTATAAGAGCCTTTTACATCCTTCAACACAATCTGACCCCCCTTCAGCAAAGCTGATGGATTCAGGTTGAGTGGGGCACTTTGTATGTAGGACAATGTGTGATGACCATATATTGACCACAAACATTTTTTTGTTTTTGTTTTAAAGCATATCAAAACATTTATTTATAACAAATTAATGTCAAACATAAAAAATATAACAATGCAGTAAATAAATAAACTAGTAAATAAATAAAAAAGGTAGTATATGAATAAACATTTAATAACAATATATATAATATTAGCATACAACATTAAAACATCACTCGTGAAACCACTACCTGATGACGATTTAAGTCTCTTAGCTCCTTCTCGGCTCTGGTAATATACTATTTTAAAAAAAACAACAAATAGTACGGTAATGTTAAATCTTACTTGTGAAAAGTAATCCCCCTGCTTCTGTTTGAAACGGTTCGCTCGTTTGAGCAGGAGTACGCTGAGCACCAGCCTGGCAGCTTGTCTCTTGTCTTCTTCTTCAGTCGTGCAGTAATAGACGGTACTTTTTTTTATTATTTCCCAAAACATTCAAAATACACACAAATAGAGCACCATATATATATATATACACACAGATCGGGTGGCACGGTGGTGTAGTGGTTAGCGCTGTCGCCTCACAGCAAGAAGGTCCTGGGTTCGAGCCCCGTGGCCGGCGAGGGCCTTTCTGTGTGGAGTTTGCATGTTCTCCCCGTGTCCGCGTGGGTTTCCTCCGGGCGCTCCGGTTTCCCCCACAGTCCAAAGACATGCAGGTTAGGTTAACTGGTGACTCTAAATTGACCGTAGGTGTGAGTGTGAATGGTTGTCTGTGTCTATGTGTCAGCCCTGTGATGACCTGGTGACTTGTCCAGGGTGTACCCCGCCTTTCGCCCGTAGTCAGCTGGGATAGGCTCCAGCTTGCCTGCGACCCTGTAGGACAGGATAAAGCGGCTAGAGATAATGAGATGAGATGTTAATCGAGTAAATCAAAGTCATCCAAAAAAGATATAAAATAACCAACATCCTTATTTTCAACTAACTTTAGAGATTTGGCAAAAAGCTTGAGGTCATTCTTCCAGTGTATAAGGTTTAGTTTTTAAAAAAAACAACATTTGTGAATAAAGTGTTTACCTAAAAGTAGTAAATTATTAATACCATATTCAATTTTGTTATTATTTAAAAACACCCCAAATTTAATTTCTTTAATGGATAAAGGAGCAAACTGAATCCCCCTAGACTAATAGACGGTACCTTGATATCTCGCGCTTTCTCACCACTCCAAGATGGCGACCGTATTTCTCGCGTCAGAACAGCCAACTCTCCGTCTATCTATTAGGATGTCTATGGAAATCCCTACCGCCAAGTTTATGTCCAATCAGAATCGTATGAGAAACACTGCTGACGTCAACTGATTGTTAACCAATCAACGAACAGAACGACAGTCACTGTTTATATGGGTCCCAGCTCATGTAGGTGTCACATCTAATGAAAAAGTGGATAAATTAGCCAAGAAAGCTTGTCAAAGAGAGTCTCATCTCATTATCTCTAGCCGCTTTATCCTTCTACAGGGTCGCAGGCAAGCTGGAGCCTATCCCAGCTGACTACGGGCGAAAGGCGGGGTACACCCTGGACAAGTCGCCAGGACATCACAGGGCTGACACATAGACACAGACAACCATTCACACCTACGGTCAATTTAGAGTCACCAGTTAACCTAACCTGCATGTCTTTGGACTGTGGGGGGAAACCGGAGCACCCGGAGGAAACCCACGCGGACACGGGGAGAACATGCAAACTCCACACAGAAAGGCCCTCGCCGGCCCCGGAGCTCGAACCCACGACCTTCTTGCTGTGAGGCGACAGCGCTAACCACTACACCACCGTGCCGCCCCAAAGAGAGTCCATAGATGTAAATATAAAGTTATCAAAATCAGAGGGCAAAAGTATTGTGTGGCAAGAAGCAATTTTAAAATGGCAACAGAGTTGGCAACAAGAAACAAAGGGAAGGCATCTATTCTCAATTTCTAGTAGAGTAACTGACTCAGTTGGTTATAAAAGAGGGAGTAATCGTAAGGAGGAAGTTATTTTTGCAAGGTTGAGAATTGGGCATACATTTTTAAATAGCACTTTGTTTTTATTGGGAAAACATCAGAATGGTCTGTGTTATTGTCAGGAACCTGAGACTGTTCATCATGTCATACTCTTTTGCAAAAATTATGACAGTCAAAGACAGGAACTGCTCGCACAGTTGCGTGGACTTGGTTTGGAAGAGGTGACGTTGAAAAGCATTTTAGAAATAGGATCAAGTGAAAAGGGAAGACGATTTTTCTTAAAGTTTTTATTGGATACTGGTCTATATAGTAGGATATAGTGTAATTGGGCCTTAATTAGGCATCAATCCTGTAGATGGTAGCAATGCAACTATTTGGATGCCGGCTGCCATAAAACTCCAAAGAAGAAGAAGAACGACAGTCACTTCCTTAATGTAGGATTCACCCAGGCTGTCTCATAGATATACATAGAAGACTAGATGCCTCGTCCCCGTTGCCCGTCAACGAAGTCGAACATCTGCACATGGCGGCCATCTTACCTCAGACAGCTGGCTTACCCATTACATTGTGTTGGTAGCGATATGTACTTTTCAGATGACCGTAACTTCCTCAAATTTCAATCGATATTCAAACGGTTTGGTTTGTTATATTAAAAAAAAAAATGGAAGTATGTATTTATGATATTAATGATGAATAATCATTTTATGTTTAAAAAAAAACATGCTGAAATTCCTATGCTGTGAGAAGCCTAACACTGCATACTTATGGATAACTGCGGCCTTAGGACAAATAACCATACAATTTATTTCCAATTTTTAGTGAAAATATTTTTACATGTGATAGGGCCGTAGGGGAAGCTAAAGTTAAATAAACAGCTTACTCACTTACAACCTCACACCCAAATGTAACAATACAGTATGATACTGTTGTCCTAGCCCGGCTGCTCATATCAGGAACTATATTGGACATTATTTCACTAAGTAAATAACGCTACCGATTATCCTTAAAAAAATGATATATTATCTTACTGGTGAAAGGTGATCCCGCGTGCCCTACTTTCCAGAGATCGCCGGTTCAAGCGACCGAAAGCCGCGCAGAAGTCTGGCATCTCGTCACAGTCAGTAATTTAATTTCCTCTAGAAATCATAATGTAAGTTGTTTTAAATTAACCAACCCGAAAATGAAAACCATGTGCAAGTGCAACTTCAGTTATTGAAAATATTATCTCATGACCTTCTATGTAAAATTACTTGGTGCTACGAGCTAGCCTAGCATGAAATACAACTTTGACTAAAAGCTGCAGTAAGTCGTTTTTGAAGAGAAAAGGTACGATTTTAGCATGTTCAAGCACCCAGAATTACAACCACATTAATAATGTTTTAAGAAATCAAACCATTTGTATATACGTCAAAATTTCAGCGAGATAAGAGTATAAACATTTAAGCATCTCAATGGTCTTACCTCAATGTACCGCAAATTCTGTGGAAAAGCTTGCCTGTGGTAAGATGGCCGCCCTGTGTGGACGTTCTGGAATACGCGGTGAGGCATCTAGTCTTCTATGTATATCTATGGGCTGTCTGACATTTTTTACAAGCAGTCATTCATCATGGCCACTAAATTAGGGTGACCAGATTTCCCTAGTCTGAAACCGGGACACTTTTGCGCACGACCATGCTCGTGCACGCACACCTTTTTTTTACGTAAACGTGACACTCAGAAAGGTGCTCTTATTATTTTGTTGAAGCTCACATTTATCAACATCTCACATGAAATAAAACAAACAGGCATTTTGTTATCTAGTAGCATAGTGGTGTACAGATCAGTTAAATTATGGCCAGACAACAGATTTTGTAATGGCTGAGAATAGGCCAGGCTATGTCCATAGGCCAAATTTAAACTGATTTATTTCACCTGTTTGTGAGAACACCAAGAAGAATGCATATGCACATGTAGGCTATATCTCTAAAATTGTATGCACTATAGCATGAACTTAAAAAGTAGATATGTGACCTCAACATAGCCTAGGTCAGAATCAACCTTACTAACCATTCCCCACAACTGAATGAATAAAGCAAGATGTGTACAAAAGTGAACACTTTAATAGAAGGTGCAACAAGCTGTTCAACAGCAATATGGCCAAACTGTCAGAATGGTATGTTAAACAGAAACAAAAAAGAGACAAGTAATTTGAGAATATACACTCAAACAAAACAGCAATAAAGGAGGAGAGGGGCGACAGCCCGAGGAAAGCCCCCACAGGAGCGCACATCATTTGCAACATAGGCTACCCAAGTCAGTACAAGAACAAAGCACAGGAACAAAGCTAAGGTGACTGTCAATCCACCCACCCTAAACAAAATGCATTAGCCTACGTGTATTTACGTATTAAATCTACGTATTAGAATCTAATGTGATCCTGTATATTGGCGTTACCACCGTGGGCTACGGAGAAGGAACACTTACAGTGTGTGCAGTAGGCTTCGTGCGCATTATTCTGCACCTCTCGGAGGAAGGGGTAGGTGCCCTGTAAATCTTTGGAAAAGGTACAGGTACATTTCTTTTCGGGATAATTGCTGCGGCATTACTGCTGCTAGCTGCTAGACAAAGAACATTCGCGCCAGTTAATGTTTATTTTATTGTTGCATGGCAACACGTTCTGTTGTCTGGAATAATGTGGCTAAATAAACACCCATGCCACAGGGCCAGGGGGAAGTAACCAGGAAAGTTTGCGATTCCTGTCAATTCATCAAAATAGTAAATGCAGACATTTCTCCGCTAATGATTCCCACGCTGCTCAGTCGCAAACGTCGCGAGTGGCGAAAACCGGGACATATCCGTGTCCCGACAGACTTTTGTCGGGACTCGGGACACACAACCCCAAATCGGGACGTCTGGTCACCCTGCACTAAACCCAATACCAAGCAGCAAAAATATGAATGCAAATACCATTACAGATGCTGGTTGCACTAATGACTCTTAAAGTGCATATCCTGGACCAATTTCAGGGTTTTTTTTATATGAAAATATGTCCCTTTACACACTCATCCAGAAGGGTAATTTTGCATAATTTTCCATCTGTCTACAGCAGAAAAAAATAAAATAAAATAACCAGGGCTGGACAGGCCGTCTGGCATACCAGGCAAAATCCCGGTGGCCTAACGGTACAAGTGGCCTGATGGTCCAAGATATTAATTAAATAATAATTATAATAATAATTTTACTTTGAAACCGGCGGTCCGGTGCATAATATAGAGTCGCGGCGCCCTATTGGTCTATTTTCAGTGGACTGAACCAATCAGCGGCGCTCTGGCGCCCCCACCCCTCCCATGCCCCTTCCCTGCACCGAATCAGCTCCGCCGAGATTTCGCCCGGTTCGTAGATTACCTGTGGAAGGATGGAGAAACCAAAGTTATAGACAAATGTAAAAAGGGAATTAATATTCTGAAATGCTTAGCAGGGAATGACTGGGGGGCAGTGGCGTGCACAGATAGACACGAGGTGGTGCTCAAGCACCTGCCCCTCTGCCCTCTGTCCAAAAAAGTGCCCTTTTGAATTTTTTTTTTTACAGTTTACTGAGGCCAATGTCGACATGATCTTTTAGAAAAGCCGCGGCATTAAAAGCGTGTGTGAAAATAATGTCCCGATGTGTGCCCCCTCCGCACACACACCGGACCTCTGTCTCTCTTGCTCTGTCACGTGAACAAGCATGCAGTGCATTCAATGTGAGGTTGCAGCAGCATAGCGTCCTGGAAGCCACGGCCTTGTCGTAGCGCAGACAACACATCGGGCAGTCAATCAGCTCTTCCCCTGCCCCACCAGCCAGGTAACACATGAATCGAGTGAAAATGTATTGTTTGCCCTCTAAGCCCAAGCTGTAATTATTTTGTCGTGAAGTAGCCCGTCGCAAACAGAAACAACTGCACATGGCAGCCTTTGCCAGCTTATTTGCTCCCTTTCCATATGGAGAAACAAACTGAACAACATTTTAAATGTAGCCAAAACCATTGAGGCAACCCCACTCTCCATCAATTCCGACCTGTTTTTATAACATGATTAAGAATATCACGTTATGCTAGTATGCACACCGTTATGCAAATAAAGGAGAGCTCCGTTGAGCCCATTGAGTGTGTATGTTTCGTTACAAATTTTAAGATGATCTCACGGAAATCTGTGAATAAACACAGTCTTGAGACTCAAGTCAGTGACGGGAAGATCAGACTTTCAGACTTTATCAGACTTTTTAAAGATGGAACTACAGAAAAATACCCAAAACTTTGATATGATTATGAACACAAGAGGAGGGTTAAATCTCAGACTTTTATAATAAGGTGTTCCACATGCGCAAAAAAGTGCCCTTTTTTCCCCCCAGAGCACTTGCCCCCCAAACTGTCTGTGCACACCACTGCTGGGGGGCATCAAGCACATCCTTGAAAAGAATTTATAGTGCCCTAATCCGACCAGTGTTGGATTATGGATGTGTAGCATATAGTTCAGCAGCCAAGACGTCCTTGTTAGAGCTAAACAAGATACAAGCCAAAGCCCTCCGTATATGCTGTGGTGCCTTCAGGACCTCTCCAGTCCCAGCACTTCAGGTGGCTGTAGGGGAGATGCCACTGGACTTCAGGCGACTGAAATTATCAGTATCATATTGGCTAAACCTACAGGGTCATGAAGACAATCACCCAACCAAACAGGTACTAAGGGAATGCTGGGAGTATGGTCGACCCGTACGCAGTTTTGGGTGGGATGGTAATCAGCAGGCAGATCAATTGGGGATCAGTGACATTCCTCTTTGCAAAACAATTACAAGGTCAATCATTCCCCCTTGGTTATTTTATTTCCCTATTGTAAATTTGAAAACTAAGGAGATTGCAAACCAGAATGTACAGCAGTATTTAGAAGTAATGTATGATGACACGACACAGAGATATACAGATGCTTCTAAAGACGAAACTGGTAAGACCGGAGCAGCAGTATTCATCCCCAGCTACAATAGAAGTATTGGGAAAAGGATGTCAGATCACTTGTCAATTTTTTCAGCAGAAATGATGGCTATTATACTGGCCCTGCAGTGGGTGGAGGAGGTGAAGCCTAGTAAAGCAGTTATTTGTTCAGATTCTATGTCTTCCTTAAATAGTATCCAGAGTGGAAAATCTACATGCTGACAAGATCTCTTAGATGAAATTAACCATCTAGTATTTAAGATAAATCAACATAAAACTTTTATTCAGTTCACATGGGTTCCAGCTCATAAGGGGGTTGAGGGTAATGAGAAAGTGGATAAAATGGCCAAAGAGGTCATCAAGGCAAATGAGGTTGAGTTAGAAGTCCCATTAAGCAAGGCAGAAATTAAAGTAATAATTAAAGACAGCATCAACAAAATGTGGCAGGAGAGATGGAATACAGAGGAGAAAGGAAGGCATCTATATAATTTACAAAAGGAGGTGGTGTTTAGAAGGGGTGGTGAACTGAAACAACAGGAGGAGGTTTGGTTGACGAGGCTGAGGATAGGACACACAAGTCTAAATAGTGGGTTGTATACAATAGGGAAACATCATTCTGGGGCCTGTGCACACTGTGGAGAAGTAGAAAAGGTTGAGCATGTTCTTATACATTGTACACAGTATTCCAGTGAAAGAGAGAAGATGGGGAGAACATTAAGAAAATCTGTAACTATAGACAACTTATTAAGTCAGCCATTCACACAATCAGCAGTAACAGCTCTAACACAGTATTTAAAGGACACTCAACTAGCAAATATAATTTAGTTGTTTTTGTTTTATAATCAGTCTGCAATGACTGGTTTATTTGTTTATCCTTGTGAAGGGTTTCACAGGAAGATCCTCGTATCCTCGTAATTGGTTTACGGGAAGATTTTTTGTTTGGTTATCCTCGTAATTGGTTTACGGGAAGATTTTGTTTGGTTATCCTCGTAATTGGTTTACGGGAAGATTTTTTGTTTGGTTATCCTCATAATTGGTTTATGGGAAGATTTTTGTTTGGTTATCCTCGTAATTGGTTTACGGGAAGATTTTGTTTGGTTATCCTCGTAATTGGTTTACGGGAAGATTTTTTGTTTGGTTATCCTCATAATTGGTTTATGGGAAGATTTTTGTTTGGTTATCCTCGTAATTGGTTTACGGGAAGATTTTGTTTGGTTATCCTCGTAATTGGTTTACGGGAAGATTTTGTTTGGTTATCCTCGTAATTGATTTACGGGAAGATTTTGTTTGGTTATCCTCGTAATTGGTTTATGGGAAGATTTTGTTTGGTTATCCTCGTAATTGGTTTACGGGAAGATTTTTGTTTGGTTATCCTCATAATTGGTTTATGGGAAGATTTTTGTTTGGTTATCCTCGTAATTGGTTTACGGGAAGATTTTGTTTGGTTATCCTCGTAATTGGTTTACGGGAAGATTTTTTGTTTGGTTATCCTCATAATTGGTTTATGGGAAGATTTTTGTTTGGTTATCCTCGTAATTGGTTTACGGGAAGATTTTGTTTGGTTATCCTCGTAATTGGTTTACGGGAAGATTTTGTTTGGTTATCCTCGTAATTGATTTACGGGAAGATTTTGTTTGGTTATCCTCGTAATTGGTTTATGGGAAGATTTTGTTTGGTTATCCTCGTAATTGGTTTACGGGAAGATTTTGTTTGGTTATCCTCGTACTTGGTTTATGGGAAGATTTTGTTTGGTTATCCTCGTAATTGGTTTACGGGAAGATTTTTGTTTGGTTATCCTCGTAATTGGTTTACGGGAAGATTTTGTTTGGTTATCCTCGTAATTGGTTTACGGGAAGATTTTTGTTTGGTTATCCTCGTAATTGGTTTACGGGAAGATTTTGTTTGGTTATCCTCATAATTGGTTTACGGGAAGATTTTGTTTGGTTATTCTTGTAATTGATTTACGGGAAGATTTTGTTTGGTTATCCTCGTAATTGGTTTACGGGAAGATTTTGTTTGGTTATCCTCGTAATTGGTTTATGGGAAGATTTTGTTTGGTTATCCTCGTAATTGGTTTACGGGAAGATTTTGTTTGGTTATCCTCGTAATTGGTTTACGGGAAGATTTTGTTTGGTTATCCTCGTAATTGGTTTATGGGAAGATTTTGTTTGGTTATCCTCGTAATTGGTTTATGGGAAGATTTTGTTTGGTTATCCTCGTAATTGGTTTACGGGAAGATTTTTGTTTGGTTAACCTCGTAATTGGTTTACGGGAAGATTTTGTTTGGTTATGCTCGTAATTGGTTTACAGGAAGATTTTTGTTTGGTTATCCTCGTAATTGGTTTATGGGAAGATTTTGTTTGGTTATCCTCATAATTGGTTTACGGGAAGATTTTGTTTGGTTATCCTCGTAATTGGTTTACGGGGAGGTTTTGTTTGGTTATCCTCGTAATTGATTTACAGGAAGATTTTGTTTGGTTATCCTCGTAATTGGTTTATGGGAAGATTTTGTTTGGTTATCCTCGTAATTGGTTTACGGGAAGATTTTGTTTGGTTATCCTCGTAATTGGTTTATGGGAAGATTTTGTTTGGTTATCCTCGTAATTGGTTTATGGGAAGATTTTTGTTTGGTTATCCTCGTAATTGGTTTACGGGAAGATTTTGTTTGGTTATCCTCGTAATTGGTTTACAGGAAGATTTTTGTTTGGTTATCCTCGTAATTGGTTTACAGAAAGATTTTGTTTGGTTATCCTCGTAATTGGTTTACGGGAAGATTTTTGTTTGGTTATCCTCGTAATTGGTTTACGGGAAGATTTTTGTTTGGTTATCCTCGTAATTGGTTTACGGGAAGATTTTTGTTTGGTTATCCTCGTAATTGGTTTACGGGAAGATTTTGTTTGGTTATCCTCGTAATTGGTTTACGGGAAGATTTTTGTTTGGTTATCCTCGTAATTGGTTTACGGGAAGATTTTGTTTGGTTATCCTTGTAATTGGTTTACGGGAAGATTTTTGTTTGGTTACACAAATTCTAGACAATTTGGCCAGAGTTTCTCTAAGCTCCGGTGAGGTGGGACGAGGGCTGATAGGGCATGCCCGCCCTCTGAGCACCAATACACGTCAAGAAGAGCAAAGATTGACTCAAGCATACATATCTTAATATTGTTAATATTCTACTCCATTCTATTTTACTATTTCAGCTAGAAGGCTAGAATTCTTCTGTGACCTTGTGTCTCACTGTGTACTGTACTGTTGTGATGACACATTGCTCGAGACATAATATTGATATCTTTTTGAACATTCTATCAGGACATGACCTGCTCAAGGTCTGACTACAGGCTCAGTTTTGATTTATTCTCATGCAGGCATTTGCAACGATTAATATCCCTTGAGATCACACCTCAGCCTGGTAGATGGCGGTAATACACATCGATTGTTAACCGCCAATAAATCGACAGAAGAAGAAGAAGAAGACCAATTCGCCTCAAATGGCTTGATTTCAACTGAATTTTTCTGGTATTGCGCAAGGTACGGGTGTAGCGGATGCGGGGTACATGTCCCCCACACTTCCCGTATTTGTGCCCTCTGTCCCCCGCACTTTTTACAGCCATTACAGCCACTCAATTCATTTTTAACATGTGGAAACGCGTTTTTCCGAGCCGCCTCTAAACGCATCATGAGCAGCCAGAGCTCAGGCTGCAAACAAACACCACTGTCGTGTGTGATCAGAGACGCTTTAGAAAATATTGTGTGAGTATCTTTGGTGTGATTCAGATCTGGGCAGCGCTTCTGTATGTTCAGCAAACCAGCCAAGAGCCTAAAGACTTTTGACCAGGGCTTTTCAAAGTGTGGGGCACGCGTCCCCTCGGGGGCGCCAGAGTTCTTCGGGGGGGCGCAATGTGAGGAAAAATAAACCAGAATAAGTTACTATTGTGGACATTTAGCGAACTTCAGCTAGCCTTTGCCAGAGACAAAATGGATCGATTTTTAGTACCTAAAGCTACAGTGAGTGAGGAGACAGAGTCTGGGCCAAGCAAAAAAAAGAAGGAAGTATGACCATGATTATTTAAAGTTTGGATTTTCATGGACTGGATCTGAAGATGCTCCACTGCCACAGTGTGTTGTCTGCCAAGAGGTGCTAGCTAACGATGCTATGAGATGTTTAAAATGTGTAAAAAAAAATGTTTTTAAACATCTGTGCTTTTTAAAATGTGTACAAAAGAGGTTTTAAAAAGCACAGATGTTTAAAATGTGTAAAAAAAAAGAGAGGTTTTAAAAAGCACAGATGTAAAAGAAAAAAAATTAAAATGTGTACAACAACCATTCATTCATTCATTCATTCATTATCTGTAGCCGCTTTATCCTTCTACAGGGTCGCAGGCAAGCTGGAGCCTATCCCAGCTGACTATGGGCGAAAGGCAGGGTACACCCTGGACAAGTCGCCAGGTCATCACAGGGCTGACACATAGACACAGACAACCATTCACACCTACGGTCAATTTAGAGTCACCAGTTAACCTAACCTGCATGTCTTTGGGGGAAACCGGAGCACCCCCACACGGACACAACATGCAAACTCCACACAGAAAGGCCCTCGCCGGCCCCGGGGCTCGAACCCAGGACCTTCTTGCTGTGAGGCGACAGCGCTAACCACTACACCACCGTGCCGCCTGTACAACAACCATTTTTTTTAAATACGAATGGAACATTAAGTATAGCAACAACAAAAATTGTAAGGGGGCGATCTTGTTTATTTGCTCTCTGGGGGGGGGCTGACTCTCCCACACTTTGAAACCCCTGCTTTAGACAGTTTTTTCCAAATAAACCGTGTAAGTTGAGTAATGCTGTTGAATGTAGATAATGTTTAGCTAAAAGATGACAAATAGATGTCAATTTAGTTAGTTAAGCTAGCTAGCTAACTTAGAGGCGGTAGTAACTAGTTACATTTACTCCGTTACATTTACTTGAGTAACTTTTTGGATAAATTGTACTCTTCAGAGTTGTTTTGTTGCAAAATACGTTTTACTTTTACTTGAGTAATATTATTCTAAAGTAACAATACTCTTACTTGAGTAACGTTACTATTTTGGCTGCTCTAAGATTACTAACTTCTGGGTAGAAAATAAGAATATAAATGTATTTGTGTTCCTTTGACTGTTATTTTTGTAAAGATTTATTTTTGTGGTAGTTAAAGTTTAAAGTACACGAATTTGCTGATTATTATTACGGTATTCCTAATTCTATTTCAAAATGTTGCTTTCCACATCTTTTTTTAATCTTTATTGCCACAATAGAAAGAGCAGGGTGAGAGAGGAGACAGTGGACCAGAGGCCAACAGGGATGATTATGCAGGGTCACAGGTGAGAAGAGAATATAACTAGCTATGTCACTACTACTATTCTTAATTCTATTTATACATTTTAATTTATATATTTTGACTTTAGATTTTGATATTATATCATTTTAAAGAACTAAAGTCGGTTCCCTGGTGCTGTGCTGTTTGTGGTTCTTTAGCTGCTAAGGAGAGGTGCAATTGAATGCGAGAGGATGATAAATCACTCAATAGACCTCTGAACAATTTGTCCCCCTCACTTCTAAAATGATGGCTACGCCCCTGGTGCAAGGTAAAAAAAATTGCGCAAAATGTGACAGATATTTGACCAAAGTTTAATATAAAATAGGAGAATTACATTGATCTTGTGGCGGCACGGTGGTGTAGTGGTTAGCGCTGTCGCCTCACAGCAAGAAGGTCCGGGTTCGAGCCCCGTGGCCGGCGAGGGCTTTTCTGTGCGGAGTTTGCATGTTCTCCCCGTATCCGCGTGGGTTTCCTCCGGGTGCTCTGGTTTCCCCTACAGTCCAAAGACATGCAGGTTAGGTTAACTGGTGACTCTAAATTGACCATAGGTGTGAATGTGAGTGTGAATGGTTGTCTGTGTCTATGTGTCAGCCCTGTGATGACCTGGCGACTTGTCCAGGGTGTACCCCGCCTTTCGCCCGTAGTCAGCTGGGATAGGCTCCAGCTTGCCTGCGACCCTGTAGAACAGGATAAAGCGGCTAGAGATAATGAGATGAGATTATTTTGTGTCACCCATTTAAATATGATCAATATTGTCCATGCAGCATGAAGAAAAGCACATTTTGAAAATATTTCCAATACTAGTCAGAAATTTTCCCGCCAAGAAATTGATTTTTGGTGTCCCAAGTAATTAAGTCAGTACACTAACAGTACTAACTAGAGACACCTGGGGAAAATGGACAGAACTATTCTAATGAGATGACTGCAGTGCATTGTGGGAATCCCACAAGTTCAAGGGAGGGAAACATTGAATTTCATATTGTGGTAGTTTTCCAGCATTGTTCAGGTTTGTATGGCAATTTTTAACAGAATTTATAATAGCAGTCGGGCGGCACGGTGGTGTAGTAGTTAGCGCTGTCGCTTCACAGCAAGAAGGTCCGGGTTCGAGCCCCGTGGCCAGCGAGGGCCTTTCTGTGCGGAGTTTGCATGTTCTCCCCGTGTTCGCGTGGGTTTCCTCCGGGTGCTCCGGTTTCCCCCACAGTCCAAAGACATGCAGGTTAGGTTAACTGGTGACTCTAAATTGACCATAGGTGTGAATGTGAGTGTGAATGGTTGTCTGTGTCTATGTGTCAGCCCTGTGATGACCTGGCGACTTGTCCAGGGTGTACCCCGCCTTTCGCCCGTAGTCAGCTGGGATAGGCTCCAGCTTGCCTGCGACCCTGTAGAACAGGATAAAGCGGCTACAGATAATGAGATGAGATGAGATAATAGCAGTCAATACACTAACACTTCTAGAAGGATGTAGGCCCAGCTTTGTCATGAAAACATGTTTGTGCCATGAATGTGAGTTAGAAGACCTTTCAACTAGACTACAATGCACAGGCATCATATACACATCTGCACCCTGGTGACCAGATGATGAACTATTTGTCCATACACTAACAGTCCATACACTAACACCGGGGTCTGTTTGTGTACTGACTATTGTGTTAGTGTATTGACCAATTTGATAGGATGACAGTTTGATGTCTCTCGATCCCTTTTGTCAACCTACTAGTATATAGGCCTATACCTAGTACATGTATCCTACCAGGATATCTTTAAAGGTTTTCTGCTTAGGCCTAGTCAATTTCTGAGAGTGTCCCCGTCACCAGAAATTCCAAGAACTCTAGGCACATGATGATTCCTACATCTACATGGACCCAACTAGTAAAAAATCACCCAGATTTGGTGTAGTGATTGGGACTTTTATCCAGCGCCTGGTGTAGTCATGAATTTGGACATTGTTTGGATTGACTAAAATGTCAAAAGCACGGGCAAATTTAGAAAAGTGAGGAAATGTTAATTAGGCTACTTTATAATTGGTGTCATGAAATGTTGCCTTAGGTTCTTATATGTTTTGTTCCTAATTTTGTTAACGCATGGTTAATGTTGTTGCCATTTTTGAGGTCTCATCTCATCTCATTATCTCTAGCCGCTTTATCCTTCTACAGGGTCGCAGGCAAGCTGGAGCCTATCCCAGCTGACTATGGGCGAAAGGCGGGGTACACCCTGGACAAGTCGCCAGGTCATCACAGGGCTGACACCTAGACACAGACAACCATTCACACTCACATTCACACCTACGGTCAATTTAGAGTCACCAGTTAACCTAACCTGCATGTCTTTGGACTGTGGGGGAAACCGGAGCACCCGGAGGAAACCCACGCGGACATGGGGAGAACATGCAAACTCCGCACAGAAAGGCCCTCGCCGGCCACGGGGCTCGAACCCGGACCTTCTTGCTGTGAGGCGACAGCGCTAACCACTACACCACCGTGCCGCCCCATTTTTGAGGTTCAAAAATTAAATCTATTACTGTTCTGCTCAAATAATCAACTTCGTTGTCTTATTTTTGAACATGTCAGTACACAAACATGCTGTCAGTACACAAACACTGCACCCTTTTAATACATATATTTATTGTTCTATTGTAATAAATATACATTTTCAAATAGAATTATTTATAATAAGGCCCAGATTTGTAATTGGGGTCAATTACATTTTGATTTTGGTCAGAGATTATGGATTTATTAGGCATTTCAGAGACCTGTTTGTGTACTGACAGAGACAAGGGCAACCTTGACCTTGAAATGACCTTGAATTTTGCCATATCGAGCAATAAGAAGATACTTTGATAAAACTCCAAAATTGGCTACCAGAATTCTGCCTTATGAACTTATCAGTTTGCTCAAGGTCCATATCCCAATTTGCAACTATAGTGGAGAACCACCCCCCAGCGTAATACTTTGCATCGTCCTTGCGTGGGTGCGGTCCTTAAATAGCCCAAACATAGTTCATTGATTAAAGACAGGTGTTCTTTTGTTAACGGAGCACGTGCCAGAGCTCGTTAGGTGCGCGCAGCCCAAGGCATGCCTTCAGGTGTACGAGCCAAGGCACGCAGGACTGACACAGTTCTGCGCAAGTGCAACACAATCGCACTAGAAAGCTTGGTCAAGCTGCCAGTGTAGCTGCAGTCTTTTTAGTTACGAATTACGAGTATTTCCTCTTGTGTTAATAATTTGCCATGTCAAAACAAGCGAAACTTTCCTCCTTCTTTCGATGTGAAGAGAGGTAAGCAATTTATTATATATTTTTCTCCATTGAAGTTGCATTTTGTGGCCTCGAAGCTAAGTTTTAGTGCTGTTTCTAGAACACAACATCAAGAAAACGTGGAAGAAACAGCAATAATGGAAGAGCCGGTCTCTAAGCGACCTAAAACTAGCAATAGTAATTTTTTGTTACAGAATGTATTCAGGCTGCCAGTGTGTGACACCCCCCCCCCCCCCCCCCCCCCCCCCCCCGAAAAATCCTAGCTACACCCCTGCAGTGGGTAACCCCATTAAATGTCCTGGTATATGTTATTATTGAAATGTTGAAAATTAGCCCTGTATGTTTCTCTCCAGCAAAAAAAAAAGTATATTTAGAAAGTGGTTAAATAAATGAACCTCCTAAACGTGTGCTCAATTCGCAAGTAAACACAGAGCTGTTCCCGGTCTGTTTGGCTTAAATGACATCACAATGACGGTCCCCTGGCGGGGAAAGTGCACATAAGTGAGATGTAAACAAACCTTCGGAAATTGGGCAAAACAGTATATTTTAAGCATTTTATTCAATTTTAGGGTGCAAATTAGACACCAGGAAGATTGAATTCGCTTTTTGGGTCGTTCTTCTAGACAATAAAGTTGATATTCTACATTTCACCTCCGACCGTTGCCTATGACCTTTAAGTCTGCAAAATCAGTTTGTGTCACTTACAACAAAGAACTTTCTGATATCATTGACTAGGGACTAGTTCTCTTTTTAAAGCTTCAGCATAATGAAGATCTTTACCCAGAAGACTCAACTATTCTGTATTGTTAACTTCATATAATTGTTCCAATTGGAAAACACGTGAATTTTTACAGTTACACGTTTTAAGGTAATGATACCTTAAATCAGAATATAATGGACATTTGAGTGTGAAATTAAACTAGTCTTCCCTACCATTTCAGAAACAAACTGCACAATTTCTAAAGTGTTTAGTGAAATTTTGCATGACAGAGAATTTGTTTGTTTAAATTTTTGGGGGGCTTTTTTCACCTTTATTATTGGATAGGACAGTGCAGACAGGAAATGAGCAGGAGAGAGAGACGGGGAGGGACCGGGAAACGACCCCGGGCCAGAATCGAACCCGGGTCCCCGGACCCACGGCACAGCACCCCATCCACCCGAGCCACGACTTACTTTTTTTTTTTTTACATTTACCTAACACTCAATGTTTCTTTTGTCATGTTTAATAAGAATAAAGGTAGTATCTTGCTTTATCTGGCCTCCACTGTAGAAATTTTTTTTATTACAATTCAAATGCTTTTGTAAAATTGATTTCCATATAAAATAACATCATCATGAAGAATTAAAGCCCCTCCTTCACAGATGAGTGAAAATATTGAATAAATTTCCTCTTTTTGATTGCTTGGGTTAAAAATGCCAAGTTATGATGACTGAATTGATTATTCACTTAAATATGAATAATATGATACATTTTGGGTATTTGATATGGCAAAATAGGACACAATGGAAAAATCAAGAACACACCGGAAAGATGAGAATAACGGCGCTGGTAAAAGAACAGCGACTGTACCGGCTGAAGGTCGCGCGGGTCTCTGCTGTGGCGCACGAGCAACGGGACATCACTACCGCACCGGACGGAGCGCGAGGCGGGGGTGGGGCAAAATGACTGGCCGTAGATTCTATCAAAAGTTCGATCTAAATTGACCATGGTTGCAAAATATTGGCCAAAAATACGCAAACACTACGAAATATGAAAGTAAGATGAAAAAGAAACATTCTATCGCCTTATACTGCAAGACTAAAACAAAATAAAACTGTCAAAACTCACCTTTTCAGCGATAACGTCCGAACAGATCACTCGCGTAACAGAAAGACCGCAAATGGAAGCACGATCAACTTCTAACTGTCGGAGTGGAAAATTCCATTCTACACATGCAAATTGTTAATGTGTGTCCTTCCCCGCACACAAATAACACGTTACGGTAAAAAATAGACCACAACTCATTTTATAGCTCAGAAATTCATACAAGACCAGCTACCATCGTAATATATTCTGTAAGAAACATATTCTATACCTAACTTTCAGCTTTCGTTGTAAAAAACAAAATCGCAGATTTATAACTAAATTTTTATATGGTGTAGTGATTTTAAGTTACTACTTTTGGTGAGGTAGTGACCTTGACCCCGAGGCTTTCTGTTTAGATCAAAACACACGATTATTGGTTTTGGGTATGCGGAAAATGGAGTTACGACAGTGATAAAATATTTTGCATGATGTTTTATTATGGTTATGATTATTCTGTGAGCGCACCAATCCTTAGGTGTATAAAGTTACAACTTAAAATACAATTAGTGATAACTGTAGACTTTTCAGTCGACTACAACCTTTTTAAGGGAATGTGATGTAGTAAACCATTTATCATGTCCCAGATCAAGCCGCCATTTTTCCACAAATTTGCAGAATTTTTGCCAAATTCTGAATATTCACATCAAAGATTTAGTTTTATCTGTATTATTTCTTTCATCATTTTATTTCAAATTAAAACCAACATCACCATTCAAAACCATATAGTTTATTGACTGTGAGTATATTTAGTGGGGTACCCCCACAGTACCCAGTTTCTGAGACAGACCCATATATAATTATAATATATATCCTTGCAGTTTGCCTACCAGCCAGGCATCGGGGTGGAAGATGCAGTCATCTACCTGCTCCATAGATCTCTCTCTCATCTTGAAAAGGCAGGAAGCACTGTTAGAATCATGTTCTTTGATCTATCCAGTGCCTTCAACACCATCCAGCTGACTCTTCTGAGGAGTAAGATGGAGAGTGCAGGGGTGGACCATCATCTTACCTCGTGGACTATAGACTATCTCACAAACAGACCACAGTATGTGAGACTGAAGGACTGTGTGTCAGACGCCATTGTTTGCTGCACAGGGGCTCCACAGGGGACAGTCCTGGCCCCATTTCTGTTCACACTTTACACTGCGGACTTTAGATACAATACAACTGCCTGTCATCTACAGAAGTTCTCTGATGACTCTGTATTGTGGGCTATATCCTAGATGGCGATGATGGCGAGTACAGAGAACTGACAAGGAACTTTGTGGATTGGTGCCAATGGAACTCCCTCCAGATCAATACAAGTAAAACCAAGGAACTGGTGGTGGATTTCTGTTAGGACTTGGACTGTTTTGGCCTCTAGAGGCCGCTGTTATTTCCTTTTCGTGTCTTGTTTATTTTGGCCTCTAGAGGCCGCCACTGTTCCTGTGTTTTGTGTTTTTGTTAATTGCCTGTTAGTCCTAATTATCTTCACCTGTGTCCTTAATTAGTTTGTGTATTTATACCCCTGAGTTCAGTCCTCTTGTCACGGAGTCTTTGTGCTGTTATGTTTATCTCCAGTTTCCTTTGTACTGTGTTTTGTGGATCTTCTGAGCTTTTGCATTTTTGCCTTTTTCTTTTTGAATTATACTCTTTGTTTTTGTTTTTTTTGTTTTGCCCTGGATTGTATATAGTGTACATAGTATAAATAAACCTTTTGTTACTTTTTCTACTTCCGCCTCACGCCTCTGCATTTGAGTCATTCCCCTGGTGGCCTAGTGGGGGTTTGCTGGATCATCACACCAACGAACCAGGTTTGAATCCCAGCAAAACCCTAACAGAAAGACTCCGTCTGGGCACTACGAATACCAGGTGATGCCCTTCGGACTCACCAACGCACCAGCTGTTTTTCAGGCCCTAATCAACGACGTCTTAAGGGACATGATTAACCTGTACGTCTTTGTCTACCTCGATGACATCCTTATCTTTTCCAAGACCATGCAGGAGCACCGCCACCATGTCCGCCAGGTTCTCCAGAGGCTGCTACAGAACAATCTGTTCGCCAAGGCCCAGAAATGCGAATTTCATGTTCCCGAGGTCTCCTTTCTGGGATTTATTGTACGGACAGGCCAACTCCAAATGGACCCTGCCAAGACCCTGGCCGTCCGGGACTGGCCTACTCCCAAGTCCGTTAAGGAGGTTCAGCGGTTCTTAGGATTCGCTAACTTCTACCGCAAGTTCATCAGGAACTTCAGTTCTGTGGCAGCACCCATGTCAGACCTCACCAAAGGGACAGGTGGATCTTATGGCTGGTCTCCTCAGGCAGAAAAGGCGTTCAAAGACCTCAAGGCCCGCTTCTGCACGGCACCCATTCTGGTCCTCCCGGACACCTCCCAACCATTCATCGTGGAGGTGGACGCCTCGGACAGTGGTGTCGGCGCGGTACTCTCTCAACGTTCGGAAGGAAAGCTGCACCCCTGCGCTTACTTCTCCCACCGCCTGAGTCCTGCGGAGTCCCGGTACGATGTGGGGGATCGAGAACTGTTAGCGGTCAAACTGGCCCTTGAGGAGTGGAGGCACTGGCTGGAGGGAGCGCAACATCCATTCCTGGTTTGGACTGACCACAAGAACCTGGAGTACCTCCAGCAAGCCAAGAGACTGAACCCTCGACAGGCTAGGTGGGCCCTGTTTTTCAGTCGGTTTGACTTCACCCTCTCGTACCGTCCCGGCTCCAAGAACACCAAACCTGATGCACTGTCCAGGCTGTTCTCTGCCACTAACAGGGAGAATGAAGTCGGGCCTATTATCCCGGTGTCCCGGATTGTGGCCCCTGTCCGCTGGGGTATTGAGGAGGCTGTTCGACGAGCCCAACGCCAGGACCCCGGTCCTGGGACGGGGCCACCGGGCCTCTTGTACGTCCCACATCAAGCCCGGGCCAAGGTTCTCCAGTGGGGTCACTCTTCCCCTCTCACCGCCCACCCGGGAGCTCGGAGGACCCTGGACTTCCTGAAAAGACGCTTCTGGTGGCCTAACATGGAGCAGGAAGTAAGGTCATTTGTCCTGTCCTGTGAGGTTTGCACCAGAACCAAGAACCCACGACAGCGTCCCCAGGGTCTCCTGCATCCTCTGACCATTCCCCGGCGTCCCTGGTCCCACGTGGCAGTCGACTTCATCACGGGTCTCCCTGAGTCACAAGGTAACATGGTCATTTTGGTCATTGTTGACAGATTCTCCAAGGCCTGCCGCTTCATACCTCTGTGCAAACTCCCCTCTGCTCTTGAAACAGCGAAACTTATAGTTAATCATGTCTTCCGAGTCTTTGGTCTTCCACAGGACATCGTCTCAGACCGAGGGCCCCAGTTCTCCTCCCGAGTGTGGCACGGGTTCTGCAAGGTCATCGGAGCCACTGCCAGCCTCTCCTCTGGGTTTCACCCACAGTCCAATGGTCAGACGGAGAGGCTCAACCAGGACCTGGAAACCACCCTGCGAGGCCTGGCTATGGATAACCCGACATCATGAAGCACCTGGCTGCCATGGGCAGAGTACGCCCACAACACCCTGCAGTCATCGGCCACCAAGCTGTCGCCATTCCAGTGCCAATTCAGGTTCCAGCCACCTCTGTTCCTGGACCAGGAGGAGGACGCAGGGGTGCCCTCGGTCAACCAATATGTGAGACGGTGTCGCAAGACCTGGAGCAAGGTTAGGAAGACCCTCATACAGACCTCCAGAACCAACCAGACTCAGGCCAACCGCCACAGAAGACCTGCACACACTTTCCGCCCTGGGCAGCGGGTTTGGCTGTCCACTAAGGACCTTCCGCTGCGGGTGGAGAACCGCAAGCTTGCTCCTCGCTACATTGGCCCCTTCAAGGTGGTGCGCAGGGTGAACCCTGTCTCCTACCGGCTCCAGTTGCCCCGGACTCTGAGGATCAACCCCACTTTCCATGTTTCCCTGTTGCGGCCTGTACTGACGTCTACGTATGCCCCTGCCCCTAGGAACCCCCCACCCCCCCGCATCTTCCAGGGGCAGACTGTGTTCACTGTGCATCGCCTGCTTGACTCCCGCCGGGTCCGCGGCGGGTTGCAATATCTGGTGGACTGGGAGGGCTATGGTCCTGAGGAGCGCTGCTGGGTTCCTGCTCGGGATGTCCTAGATAAAGAACTGTGTCGGGACTTCCATTCGGCCCATCCGGATCGCCCTGGGAACGTCAGGAGACGCTCCTAGAGGGGGGGGTCCTGTTAGGACTTGGACTGTTTTGGCCTCTAGAGGCCGCTGTTATTTCCTTTTCGTGTCTTGTTTATTTTGGCCTCTAGAGGCCGCCACTGTTCCTGTGTTTTGTGTTTTTGTTAATTGCCTGTTAGTCCTAATTATCTTCACCTGTGTCCTTAATTAGTTTGTGTATTTATACCCCTGAGTTCAGTCCTCTTGTCACGGAGTCTTTGTGCTGTTATGTTTATCTCCAGTTTCCTTTGTACTGTGTTTTGTGGATCTTCTGAGCTTTTGCATTTTTGCCTTTTTCTTTTTGAATTACACTCTTTGTTTTTGTTTTTTTTTGTTTTGCCCTGGATTGTATATAGTGTACATAGTATAAATAAACCTTTTGTTACTTTTTCTACTTCCGCCTCACGCCTCTGCATTTGAGTCATTCCCCTGGTGGCCTAGTGGGGGTTTGCTGGATCATCACACCAATGAACCAGGTTCGAATCCCAGCAAAACCCTAACAGATTTCCGTAGGACGAGGTTCTCTTCATCTACCCCAGTGAACACTCAGGGAAAGGACATTGAGATCGTTAGGAGCTACAAGTACCTGGGTGTTCATCTGAACAATAAACTGGACTGATCATGCACACGCCCTGTACAAGAAAGGCCAGAGCAGACTCCACCTGCTGAGGAGGCTCAGGGCCTTTGGAGTACAAAGTCCACTTCTGAACTCTTTTTATGACTCTGTGGTGGCATCAGCCATATTCTATGGAGTTGTCTGTTGGGGAAGCAGTATCACAACAGCAGAGAGGAAAAAACTGAACCAACTGATTAGGAAGGCAGGATCTGTCCTGGGCTGTGCACTGGATGTAGTGGGGGAGAGGAGGATGTTGGCCAAGTTGTCATCCTTAATGGCGAACACCTCCCATCCACATCCACTGCAGGAGACAGTAGCAGCACTGGGCAGCTCCTTCAGTGACCGGCTCCTCCATCTGCAGTGTGTTAAGGAAAGATACAGCAGCTCCTTCCTCCCTACTGCTGCGAGACTGTACAACCGGCACCTCACTAAGCACAGCACCACAATAATGAACAATACTGTCCAGATCACTTCTACAACCATGGAAACCCCTCTGAACGTATACTGTGTGCACTGACTATCAGCATCAGTACTTTACAGCAAACTGCTAGCTACACATGGTTAAAATGGCTCTTGTACAATATACCGGCTTACTTGTGCAATACTATCAGGGTAGTACTGGTAATAATACCTGTGCAATACTTGTACGTGCAATACCACCTTTGTAATACACTTATGTTAGCTATATATCTGCGAACCTGTTAATTTCCGCAAATTTGTTAATTTTTTTATCTCTAAATTTGTAGTTTATTTCTTTTATATATATCCTTTTTTGTATACTTAGTACTTTTGCACTACTCCTTCACTGCCTTATCTTTTTCTCTTTATATGTTTTGCTGCTGTAACAATGTAAATTTCCCCTTGTGGGATAATAAAAGTCTATCTATCTATCCATGCAGCATGGTGGTGTAGTGGTTAGCACTGTCACCTCACAGCAAGACGGTCCTGGGTTCGAGCCCAGCGGCCAACAAGGGCCTTTCTGTGTGGAGTTTGCATGTTCTCCACGTGGGTGCTCCAGTTTCCCCCAAAGACATGCAGGTTAGGTTAATTGGTGACTCTCAATTGACCGTAGGTGTGAATGGTTGTTTGTCTCTGTGCCAGCCCTGCGATGACCTGGCGACTTGTCCAGGGTGTAACCCGCCTCTCGCCCATAGTCAGCTAGGATAGCCTCCAGCTTGCCTGCAACTCTGTAGAACAGGATAAGCGGCTACAGATAATGGATGGATGGATGGATGGATGGATGGATGCTAACCACTACACCACCATGCCACCCCATCATTACAATACAGTTACGATCAAATATCAAACTTGATATGCCAAACTGTTTTCTGGTTACATCTCTCACATCCACATACTTTGGAGCTTGGAGCTCTCAGTGACATTCGGACTAACTACCATGCACCTGTCCCTGACTGCAGCTCAATCACAGTGCATATATATAAGGACTCTCAGTAAAACACCGACTTTGCAAAGTATACGCTCTGTGTCCTTCGTCTGATGTTATCAAGCCTTGTATTTTGTCGCTTTTCTGGTTTTCACCCTGGTTATGGTTTTGGACTTTGAGTATTGTATTACTCAAATTAATTAATGTATCTTAATTATTATTTGCGTCACAATAAAAAAAATTTGCACCTTTAAAGTGGTAGGCATACTGTGTAACTCAAATAGTGCGAACCTCCCAAAAATCCATTTTAATTCCAGCTTGTAATGCGACAAAACAGGACAAATACAAAGGGGGATGAATACTTTTGCAAGACACTGTACATCCCAGAAACTGTCAATTGTCCAACAAGCTAGTGGACCAATAGAACTGTTTTAACTAGTTTTATATGAAATTGTCATGAATATTTTCCATAAAATGTGTCAGTAAATAATCCCATGTTATTTTTAAAAAAGCAAATTTAAAAATAAGAGCTGGATAAAAACCCATCTATCTTATGTAAATAAAGATACAAATTTAGTTGTCTGGTGCAGACCTCCCAAGTAACCTGCATCTGGCAGGTCAGACTCACAAAATGATATCCAATCCGGATGACCTGGCAAGACATTAAAAAACCCGCATCAGAAACACCAAAAGAGTAATATCAATGATCTGTCAGGATACATAGCAGAGCGAAGCTCCTCACATAAGAGAATATGGTAATGCATCGACCTGATTTTTGATGACTTTTGCAACCATATGAACAACATAGGTGTACCACGACAGAGAACCCAATTGTAAGTGCAAGGCAACATATCTCAAACACTCAACCACCTGACACTGAAATTTGTATCTTTATTTATATCAGAGAGATGGATTTTTATCCAGCGCTTATTTTTCATTTGCTTTTTTAAAACATAACGTGGGATTATTTATGAACACATTTTACACTCATTGGGAGCTCCGCTTTGAGGCAGTACCTAAATACATAAGTGTCTTTGGACAGATTAACAGCTTATTTAGAAAAAAATGCACGGGCGGCACGGTGGTGTAGTGGTTAGCGCTGTCGCCTCACAGCAAGAAGGTCCGGGTTTGAGCCCCGTGGCCGGCGAAGGCCTTTCTGTGCGGAGTTTGCATGTTCTCCCTGTGTCCGTGTGGGTTTCTTTCAGGTGCTACGGTTTCCCCTATAGTCCAAAGACATGCAGATTAGGTTAACTGGTGACTCTAAATTGACCGTAGATGTGAGTGTGAATGGTTGTCTGTGTCTATGTGTCAGCCCTGTGATGACCTGGTGACTTGTCCAGGATGTACCCTGCCTTTTGCCCGTAGTCAGCTGGGATAGGCTCCAGCTTGCCTGCGACCCTGTAGAACAGGATAAAGCGGCTAGAGATAATGAGATGAGATAACACATGTACAGGGGCTGTAGGTCTTCTGGTATGTCTGGGGTTAGTTGATTGGGCACCTCTGCTGGTCATGCTGACACGTGACAATTGAAATCTGGTCTTTTCATTCTCAACATTCTGACTACAGGCGGCACGGTGGTGTAGTGGTTAGCGCTGTCGCCTCACAGCAAGAAGGTCCGGGTTCGAGCCCCATGGCCGGCGAGGGCCTTTCTATGTGGAGTTTGCATGTTGTCCGCGTGGGTTTCCTCTGGGTGCTCTGGTTTCCCCCACAGTCCAAAGACATGCAGGTTAGGTTAACTGGTGACTGTAAATTGACCGTGAATGGTTGTCTATGTGTCAGCCCTGTGATGACCTGGCAACTTGTCCAGGGTGTACCCCGCCTTTTGCCCGTAGTCAGCTGGGATAGGCTCCAGCTTGCCTGCGACCCTGTAGAAGGATAAAGAGGCTAGAGATAATGAGATGAGATGAGATTCTGACTACTCAACCACTTCTGAAACTGCTTTTTGACATTTCTCATACTGAGATTTTTTGATTGCTTTGACAGAGTCTGTGAGTTTACAAGCCTACAGATGTCTGACAGCCGCTGTCATTGCATGCATGTACAGTACATACGTAAGTTAATCTTTACAATTACTGATCTCTACAGTACATAATTTCTATCTTGTGCACACGATTGGTCATGATCATGTCAAATTATGATGGATCAAGTACAAGTACACCAAAGGAAAGAAAGTGTGTGCATTCTAAAATGAAGTGCAATAAAGAGTGGTCTTTTTGCATTTCTGTGTGTACAGCCTGTGAAAGATAAGCCAGGCAAAGCTTTCTGCAAAGTTGTTTTTCATACAGTGGTGTTTCAAAGTTTGTGAATCCTTTATAATTTTCCATATTTCTGCATAAATATGACCTAAAACATCATCAGATTTTCACACAAGTCCTAAAAGTAGATAAAGAGAACCCAGTTAAACAAATGAGACAAAAATATTAGACTTGGTCATTTATTTATTGAGGACAATGATCCAATATTACAGATCTGTGAGTAGCAAAAGTATGTGAACCTTTGCTTTCACTATCTGGTATGACCCCCTTGTCAGACATTAACTATATTCTTCTTTAACCATTCTTTTGTAGGACTTGTGTGCTTAGGATCGTTGTCTTGCTGCATGACCCACCTAATCTTGAGATTCAATTCATGGACAGATGTCCTGAAATTTTCCTTTAGAATTCGCTGGTATAATTCAGAATTCATTGTTCCATCAATGATGGCAAGCCGTCCTGGCCCAGATGCAGCAAAACAGGCCCAAACCACGATGCTACCACCACCATGTTTCACAGATGGGATAAGGTTCTTATGCTGGAATGCAGTGTTTTCCTTTCTCCAAACATAATGCTTCTCATTTAAACCAAAAAGTTCTATTTTGGTCTCATCCATCCACAAAACATTTTTCCAGTAGCCTTCTGGCTTGTCCATGTGATCTTTATCAAACTGCACACAAGCAGCAATGTTCTTTTTAGAGAGCAGTGGCTTTCTCCTTGCAACCCTGCCATGCACACCATTGTTGTTCAGAGTTCTCCTGATGGTGGACTCATGAACATTAACATTAGCCAATGTGAGAGGGGCCTTCAGTTGCTTAGAAGTTACCCTGGGGTCCTTTGTGACCTCGCCAACTATTACACGCCTTGCTCTTAGAGTGATCTTTGTTGGTTGACCACCCCTCAGGTCTTGAATTTCCTCCATTTGTACACAATCTGTCTGACTGTGGATTGGTGGAGCCCAAACTCTTTAGAGATGGTTTTGTAACCTTTTCCAGCCTGATGAGCATCAACAACACTTTTTCTGAGGTCCTCAGAAATCTCCTCTGTTTGTGCCATGATACACTTCCACAAACATGTGTTGTGAAGATCAGACTTTGATAGATCCCTGTTCTTTAAATAAAACAGGGTGCCCACTCACACCTGATTGTCATACCATTGATTGAAAACACCTGACTCTAATTTCACCTTCAAATTAACTGCTAATCCTAGCGGTTCACATACTTTTGCCACTCACAGATATGTAATATTGGATCATTTTCCTCAATAAATAAATGACCAAGCAGTGGCGTGCACAGATAGACACGAGGTGGTGCTCAAGCACCTGCCCCTCTGCCCTCTGTCCAAAAAAGTGCCCTTTTGAATTTTTTTTTTACAGTTTACTGAGCCCAATGTTGACATGATCTTTTAGAAAAGCTGTGGCATTAAAAGCGTGTGTGAAAATAATGTCCCGATGTGTGCCCCCTCCGCACACACACTGGACCTCTGTCTCTCTTGCTCTGTCACGTGAACAAGCGTGCAGTGCATTTAATGTGAGGTTGCAGCAGCATAGCGTCCTGGAAGCCACGGCCTTGTCGTAGCGCAGACAACACATCGGGCAGTCAGTCAGCTCTTCCCCTGCCCCACCAGCCAGGTAACACATGAATCGAGTGAAAATGTATTGTTTGCCCTCTAAGCCCAAGCTGTAATTATTTTCTCGTGAAGTAGCCCGTCGCATACAGAAACAACTGCACATAAGTATTATATTTTTTGCTAGACCATTTTCAGATTTAGGAAAACAAAAAATTTATTTTTCTATTTTGTTCAACTAGAGATTCCTGGCAAAGTCAAAAAGCCTTGATGTAATAAATTAACATTAAGTGGTTGTTTTACACCTTTAAAAACTAAAACGGGTCAGTGGCGACCCGAACACAAGAGGAGGGTTAAATATCAGACTTTCATAATAAGGTGTTCCACATGCGCAAAAAAGTGCCCTTTTTTCCCCCCAGAGCACTTGCCCCCCAAAATGTCTGTGCACGCCACTGTGACCAAGTATAATATTTTTGTCTCATTTGTTTAACTGGGTTCTCTTTATCTACTTTTAGGACTTGTGTGAAAATCTGATATTTTCCCTTACAGAAAAACCACATGAACTTCACGTGATTTCTCACATGTGAAATATGTGGAAAATGTGTTTTGGCACATGGGAAATGTGGTTTTGGCCCAAATTTATGTGAATCACATGTGGGAATGTTTTACACATGTGGTAACATGTTTTCCACATGTGCTCTACATGGTAACACATGTTACAAAATCTGATACCATGTATTCCACGTTACCACACATGTGGTAACGTGATCACATGTGAAATACATGGGAAATTCATGTGTTTTTTCTGTAAGGGTTAGGTTATATTGATGCAGAAATATAGAAAATTCTAAAGGGTTCACAAACTTTCAAGCACCACTGTAACTTATTTACAAAATCTAGGCCTAATGCTTAAATTTCCCTTTATATTACTGGTTTGTAAAGAGATCCATATGTCGGAAATATCCCAGTGTTTTAATGTATCTAAAATCAAGATCTACATCTGACAGACTTTATTGTAGGCCTATAATAGCCTCATGTCTGGAATGATCTAAGACTAAGTTGTGATTTATCAAATTTCGAGGTCATTGCCCCATCAAAATAAACACAGCTTGGTGCTGTCAGATGCAAAACATGTGCTGTTATAAATTGTCAGCAGATACACGATCCACTTGCAAGTTTTGATACCAATATAAATGTCATAAAAGCTGAAATGTTTGGAAATTGCATATTTCAATGCCATTTTAAATATATTTTTCTGGGAGACACCCCCAGATCCCCGAGTGGGAGGGGCACAGGCCCTCCTGCACCCTCCCTTCTAGGCGGGTCCGCCGCTGTCGATTGGTCATTGCACTGCCTCAGCCTCCGGGATCACTTCATTAGTGGACCAGCATTTGGAAGTTGGAAACTTGAGACCTTTGCCTGTGATCAAGTGTTTATGAGATATGTTGCCTTGCACATACTATTGGGTTCCCTGTGGTGATACACGTAGGTCAGTCGTACATTCGCATGTACATACAGTACATCGTACGGTCATGACAGCCTTCAAAAATAAGGTCGATGCAGTACCATATTATCTTCAATATGGAGCTCCACTATAAATGCTTTTAAGCTTTGGTTACATCAGATTTTCACACAAGTCCTAAAAGTAGATAAAGAGAACCCAGTTAAACAAATGAGACAAAAATATTATACTTGGTCATTTATTTATTGAGGAAAATGATCCAATATTACAGTACATATCTGTGAGTGGCAAAAGTATGTGAACCTCTAGGATTAGCAGTTCATTTGAAGGTGAAATTAGAGTCAGTTGTTTTCAATCAATGGGATGACAGTCAGGTGTGAGTGGGCACCCTGTTTTATTTAAAGAACAGGGATCTATCAAAGTCTGATCTTCACAACACATGTTTGTGGAAGTGTATCATGGCATAAACAAAGATTTCTGAGGACCTCAGAAAAAGCGTTGTTGATGCTCATCAGGCTGGAAAAGGTTACAAAACCAAAGAGTTAGGATATATGTGTATGTATGTATCTATGTGTGTGTAGACACGGTGGTGTAGTGGTTAGCACTGTCACCTCATAGCAAGAAGGTCCTGGGTTCGAGCCCAGCGGCCGGCGAGGACCTTTTTGTGTGGTTTGCATGGTCTGCGTGAGTTTCCTCCAGGTGCTCCGGTTTCCCCCATAGTCCAAAGACATGCAGGTTAGACTAATTGGTGGCTCTAAATTGACTGTGGGTGTGAATGTGAGCATACCCTGCCTCTCGCCCATAGTCACCTGGGATAGGCTGCAGCTTGCCTGCAGCCCTGCACAGGATAAGCAATTATGGATAATATAAATGGTCTAATCCCACCAATTACATTCCCCACCTGCTGACACAGGTTCAGTCTGTATTCACAGAGCTGCATGGTGTGACCCCTTCCATTCACTCTAGAGCCCTCCTGATAGCTCAGGGTCCAAACCCTCCAACCACATCCCTACCCGCAAAAACCCCAACCCCCCCCCTCACTTCCCTTGTGCTTGACCAAGGAGTCTACATCCAATCATTGTAGACTTGAATACCATGGCAATAATGGCCTTTCAATTATTTATTTTTCTTTTTCTGTAATACAAGACTACAGCATTTAGTTATCTAATTTAAAAAAAAAACACCATACACGTGTTTTTTTTTTTTTTAGTATTTGTTTATTTGTGAAATTTGTGCAACAGAGATGGCACAGAGATGCCACCGTGAAATCACTGAAAATGTAATACTGTATTGCATTGACATTCACGCGCAGGATGACTGTATGTTAACTATTGACTGCAAATGTATATCCGAGTCTTCAACACCTTCATGGCAGCTGTCTGGTCTTTCTAGTGTGGTCAATGTATGAAAGTTTCACGCTTCCTAATGAACTCTGATGTGCAGCTTGGCCTCGTCTCATATCCCAGCTATCCATATTTGGCATCTGGATTCTTGTGGACTGCAGCAGGGGCAGGGTTGCAGGCAATTTTCAGATTTCAGCCGTGAATCCCTTGAGGATACTTCTGCGGAAATAAAAAGAAAGTACATACTGTATGCTTTTACACCAGGTGTTCAGAATGCTGTGTCTCACTGTAAACGGTCCAAAAATTAAAGCATTGTGCATGACATTGCAATAAAATTAAAACAATAACACTGAAATGAATACTGTCCTTTTTACTTCATCATTTTAATTAGGTTTAAGATACTGAGCAGGCTGAGGTGTTTTAACTCTCTGTATATTTTAAGATATTTTTTCATACAAGTTAACATGATGAATGGCTACAGGCGTTTCCCCCAAAGCTATTTACAATGCTAAAAAGGTCTCTTGTCTGATCCAGTTTGTGTCGGTGACACTTTGCCACAGCTGAGGAAGCACACTCTGCATTTTCTCTCTGTAAATGCAGTCGAGTTCCAGCTTGTGCTTTCTTTTTAGCATCATTGTGGCATTTATATGCTACACAATGAGGCATACTTATTTAAAAACTGATAAATTCGGTAAAATACTTGTAAAACTACGATGTAAACAGAGAATATAAACAGATCAGTTGTTCCAAGCGACTATTACGTGACATCATCGCATACGTCAAGTCCATCTGGAATTTTAAAGAAAATTATTTTTTCTCGAACACTATTTGGTCTCCGAATATGAAAGTTTGATTTTTTGAAATCTGCGACTACTTTTACTTAAAATAAGTTTGAGAATAAATCCGCTGGAGGATCCCTTTAAATAATGAAACGGTGGTAAAGGAGATTAAGAAAGAAATTAGTGACTGGGTTAGAGATAATAAAGATGGTCAAGTAGATCCAACTATTGTGTGGGACACAGTTAAAGCAATAATGAGAGGGAGGCTAATCTCAGGAACGGCTTACTTAAAGAAGACAAGGAGGGCAAAATTTGATGAATTAGAGAAAACACTGAGAAATTTAGAGAAACAACAACAAAAAGACATAGACTTGACAAAGCAGATCAAATAAATCAAAAGACAAATAGAGAACATTTAAAATGAAGAATTAGAAAATAAATTGAGACTCACAAAACAAACCTTTTATGAATCAGGCCCAAAAGCAACAAAAATTTTAGCAAGATGCCTTAGGACACAACAAATAAATTCAATAAACAAAATTAGAGATCCTTTAACCAATAAATTGGCCTATGATACAGAGGAAATTAACATCTTCAAAGATTATTATAAAACCGTATACTCACAGCCGATGGCTGTAGATGAAGACAACATTAAACAATACTTGTTAACACTAGATCTTCCCTCCGTGGAAATAATACAAAACGATGAATTAACCATTCCCATCACAAGGAAAAAATTAGACATAGCAGTTAGTAAACTGAAGTCTAATAAATGCTCAGGGAGTGATGGCTTTCCGAATGAGTAAGACAAAATCTTTAAAGATGATCTTGCCCCTGTATTACTTGAGTCCTTACATTGGACACTCAGCAAAGCTGTGATATCAATCCTCCCTAAAGAAGGTAAAAATAAAGAACATTGCGAATCCTATCGCCCAATTTCTATATTGAACGTAGATTACGAATTGTTTACATCCATAATTTAAAAAAGAATTGAACACTTTCTCCCTGAGTTAATAAATGAAGCTCAGACTGGGTTTATAAAGGGAAGGCAAACATGAGATAACAACAGGGAAAACCTACACATCAGAACAGGCTAATAAACAACATCTAAGTCCAGCTCTGGTCAGTCTCGATGCGGAAAAGGAATTTGACAGAGTTAGTTGGCCTTTTATATATAGAGTACTAGAGCGGCTGGGCTTTAATGACCAATTTGTTAATTGCATACAATCTTTATATAGTGACCCAAGTGCTAGAATTAAGATCAATGGACATCTGACAGGTAGTTTTAAGCTGGGTAGAGGCACTCACCAGGGCTGCTGCCTTAGGTGGGGTTTACATTAGACCGTATCAGCGGATCATCAGATTAACGTTTTTAAAACGATTAGCGTGCACACAGCAACGCCAATACACGATTCGCGTGCACATAGCAACGCCAATACACGGATACGCTCGGCTCCGCAGGCATCCTGCGCTCCAAATCACTCCGCCCTGAACAGCGAGTGCCCTCTGGAGGGTGCGCACTCCGGCCCTGCGCAGCTCACAGAGCGCGCGAGTGAAGCGCACGAGCAGTGATTCGGGACTGAGCCGCTGTGTGTGTGATCCTAGTGCATATCGGGCATGCGCGTCACTTACCACTTGCAAGTGGAAGGATGGCAAGCCTAAAGACAATCATAACTACACAATGGGCAATATTTGCATCAGTATTTGCAGTATTTTCATACTTTTATACTCTTTAATGAAAGGTGATACAAGGCGGAAGTCCGCGCCGTTTTTCAGCAGTCGCGTCACATGACCAACGCCAGCGAATCAGGAAGGTGGATGTCACAGTGACGTTGTCCAATGACGACGCCAGCTAGAGCTCAGCACAGCGTATCTGCGTATTCTCAATGTTTACACAGCACCGGACCAGACACGATTTGGATTGAATACGTGGACCCTGGCAGATTCCCGTTTCCCGGCGTTTCCAGGCGTTTTAATGTAAACGGACAGTGCATCTGCGAAGAAAACGAGACAGATACGGTCTAATGTAAACTTGGCCTTAGCCCCTCACTTTTTGCCATATTCATAGAGCACTTGGCTTAAGCTATTAGACAAAATAAAGAGCTGGAAGGAATTAATATAGCGAAAGAAAATCACATAATTGGACTTTTTACAGATGATATTATAGCCTATCTCTAGAATCCAGATTCAACTCTTCCTAAACAGGAAAATTTTGGATGACTATGGTCTGATGTCAGGTTACCAACTAAATATCACAAAAACACAAATTCTCCCTATTAATTACATACCGGGCAAGATAATTAGGCAGAAATTTAAACTGAAGTGAGAAGCTAAATCAATAAAATATATGGGAATCTTTATCACCCAAGATATGAACAAACTATATGAAATAAATTATGACAAAATAAATAATACGCTGCGATGACCTGGCAACTTGTCCAGGGTGTACCCCGCTTCTCACTCATAGTCAGCTGGGATAGGCTCCAGCTTGCCTGCGACCCTGTAGAACAGGATAAGCGGCTACAGGTAATGGATGGATGGATGGATGGATAAATAATACGATCCAGAAAGAACATTGTCGTCGGCTGTCCTTCGCTAGCGATGATGACTGCTTCATTAGGATGCACAGAAACCAGGGCAGGGATTTCACGAGGGCCATGGCCCTCCCTCGTGCCCTCTCAATTTAGCCTTGTGCCCTTGGAAAAAAATATCTGCCGTAAGGCCACAGTGGCCTTGATGCCCTGCGGTTTTGTAGTCTGCTTGTGACTGCCAACAGGCTTTAAGATCACCTGCATCTATTGAGAAAAAAATACGTCTTTTGATGACATTCTGGATTCTTATTGGGCAACTCATCAGTGGTGGATCGGACTCGAGCCTGGCATGAACCGCTCCGACGTGCTATAATGACACCAATCTATCACCAGCCAACCAGGAGACTTAATCGAACGCATCCCCCGCCCACTTGTGTCCGCGTCTGAGACGTTGAATTTTCACAGAAGGAGGGAAGAAGTTGACTGAGGTAAGACTGTGTGATAAATTAATGAACGAATAAGATAGGAATTTCAACATATAGGGCTTAAGTTTGTTACCGTTAAATAAGCATTGCTTGTACAGTAACGTTATGTCGTTACAACGTTGACCCACTTTTAACGTGCCGAGTACCGACTGTAGCCGGTAACAAATGCTAATTAGCTTGCTGTCAAGTTTTCTGCAAATTTGCAATTTAATATTTCAGATCTTGAGACATGAAAGTGCTATTTTAAAAAATAAAAGATCAGAAATGTTTTCTTTGTCGTCTATTTAGTTCATTTTATTTCCTCAATAATTTTCCTTGATTGAGAAATCGGTCTGGGCTCTTATGGGTTAATCAGTAGCCTGCATGCTAGTATATGTTCCATTTACAGTCAAACATTTTGATGTACTTCAGGCTCAATTTTGATTAATCAAAAATCTGTGTAGTAGTACAGTCTGAAGATGCTCTTGCACATTTGGTGTCAATTGAACAAAAATTATGGGAGGATATAGGTTTAATAAGTTTTACAATTTTTGAAGTGAGTGATGGATTGATAAGTTTAGATGTGTTCAATATTTTCTTATCTGTTTCTTTACCTGCTTGATAGTTTCGACTGAGACTCCAATCTTCCTCAGAAGAGTCATTAGTCCTTAAATTAAATTCATTATAGACGTAAACTTAAAATCATTGTTTTATTTTATGGCCTTGGTGCCCTGGCTTTTGACCTTCATGCCCTCAAAAAATTGACAGCACAAAAGGCCAAGTGGCCTTGCCCCTAAAATGACGAAATTCCAGGCCTGACAGAAACGCAGATGGGCCACGAGGCTCGCACCAGAGCGACAGAGTTGTCCGCATCAGTGGCACACACAGTCTGGCCGAGCCGCCACAGAATGTCTGGCCTCGTGAGCTCTCGCATACTATTCTCCTCTCCTAACAAAGCGCCTTGTACAGTAAGGTAAGACAAAAGATGTCATGCCCCCATCATGTTGTCTCTCTGGACCGCCAGACCTGATGCCAAGTGGTGCACAAAAGTGCCACAGACCTGACGGGTATGGAAGTTCCCCCGCAGTGACAACTGACTTGTCGAGTGATGTCATCTGTTGGCCATTTGAGTGGTTCTTCCACATGCCATCTGGTAGTCCTGTTGGGTTCATCTGCCACATTGCACTGAAAAACACCCTGCTGCCAGCGCCTTAATGGTGATGTACTATTTAACCCATACCTGGAACCCAGGCAGGTGCTACCATTCTGGGTCAGAGTGGACCTGGGAGCAATGGTGATAGAGGCAACTCTACTTTCCCCAATACTTAAGTCCTCCTGGACCTGAGACTCACCACCAGTTGTAGTTTAAAGTCATACCCGGGACTAGTTCCAGAAAGATATAACAAAATAGTCAACATTAATATTGGATTTTAATTCTAGAATTGAGGTAGTGGAGATGAATCTGCTGCCAAGGTTGTTGTATCTTTTTTTAATCGCTACCAGTCAGGATCCCAGATTCTCAGTTCACAGTATGGGAAAAGCTAATATCCCAATTTATCTGGGCAGGAGCTCAGCCAAGGGTAAAATTTAAGACACTCCAAATTGACAAAGAACATGGTGGACTAGCACTGCTTAATCTTAGAGAATATTATTATGCCGCCCAAATAAGATACATTGTTTATTGGTGCTCTCCAGAGTATCAGGCTAGATGGAAACACATTGAATTAAACATGGGCCAAGCTCAACTCCAGACTAAGTTAAGTGGGAAAGATCATACAGCTCAAAAGGGGAAAAATTGCATTGTCAAGGAAACCCTGAAAATATGGAATGAGATTGTTAAAAACTATAAATTAGAAGGAGACAGCAAACTTCTGATGTGGCCCTCTCAGACCCCCAGGTTTAGACCTGAAGAGATAGATATTTCATTTGCAAGATGGAGAGATAAAGGAATAACAGTTGTATTTACACTTATAGAGGGGAAAAACCTTCAAAACTTTTGAAAAACTCAAAAGAAAATTTGGTTTAGAGAATGGGGACCTGTTCAGATAGCTACAGCTGAGACATTTCTATGATACAGAAATTAAAAAATGAATTTCAGCAGGAGGTAATGAGTTGATTGATGTGTTGACAGCTGCATACAAACATACCACTGAAAAAATTGTCTCTAAACTGTGTAGGAGTTTACAAAAGCGAAACTGGTATAAATTCACTGTATGTGAAAGTGAAATGGCAACAGGAAATGAACATTCAGTGGTCAGAGAGTGATTGGTATTCCATGTGTAAAACACAACAATATTCCACTAGTCTGTGGTTGGTTGAAGAGAGCAACTGGACTTGCTTGAAGATTCTTGAAAACGTTTCGCCTCTCATCCTAAAGGCATCCTCAGTTCTGTCTGACTAAAGGGAGTATCCAGTATTTATCCTCTCATGGATCATCATAGAATCCGAATCAGAATGCTGATGGCTGCATTGTAGGTGGCTGATAAAAGATGTCATAGACACCCACCTCTGTTCAATGGTGGTCGTTCCAGGTTGACAAAAATGAACGATCCTCTCTGGCTAAGATGTCTGCCAGTTTTCTGTAAGTCCTCTCATACTCCTGCACCATTCGAAGGGATCTCATCCCAAAGTGCGTAGAAACATATCTGTGACGAATCTCAGTCATCCAGGTACATAGTAATCTGTGGTTGGTTGAAGAGAGCAACTGGACTTGCTTGAAGATTCTTGAAAACATTTCGCCTCTCATCCTAAAGGCATCCTCAGTTCTGTCTGACTAAAGGGAGTATCCAGTATTTATCCTCTCATGGATCATCATAGAATCCGAATCAGAATGCTGATGGAAAACTGGCAGACATCTTAGCCAGAGAGGATCGTTCATTTTTGTCAACCTGGAACGACCACCATTGAACAGAGGTGGGTGTCTATGACATCTTTTGTCAGCCACCTACAATGCAGCCATCAGCATTCTGATTCGGATTCTATGATGATCCATGAGAGGATAAATACTGGATACTCCCTTTAATCAGACAGAACTGAGGATGCCTTTAGGATGAGAGGCGAAACGTTTTCAAGAATCTTCAAGCAAGTCCAGTTGCTCTCTTCAACCAACCACAGATTACTATGTACCTGGATGACTGAGATTCGTCACAGATATAATATTCCACTAGCTTTAAAAGATGGAGGGAATTTAGATGGAAGAACTTAATTCATTTTTTTTTATTACACCTCACATTAAAAGTAAACAATTAGGAGTGCACCAGCAATGCTGCAGACAATGTGGGCACATGAATGCCAATCACTCACATACAGTATGTTTTGGTCATGTACGAAATTGCAACCATTCTGGGACGGAGTTCTTCAAATTCTTGAGGATATATTTGGTTTCAAGATTCCCAAGGACCCCAGGATTGTACTCCTGGGATTGATACCTGGTGTCATGTTTCAAATCAAGGACATCTATCTCTTCAAAATTTTGATACTTGCATGCAAAAAGGCAGTTACAAGGAACTGGTTGAAATGTGATCCTCCAAGTCCAGATCAGTGGCGGGACATCGTAGAGGAAATACACTCCATAGAAAAACTCACTCATTCGCTAAGGACTCCCCACTCGCTTGCTCACTCGAGTTTGTTGACGGTGTAGTGGCTGGCTGCTTTATGTCCCGGGGCTCCCTCATGCCTGTGTTACCTTCTGGCTCTCTCCTTTTAGTTATGCTGTCATAGTTAGTTGCCGGAGTCCCTGCTTGTACTCGGTGCAATATGTATACTGTTCCTACTTATTCAGGTGACATTGGGCATACCTAACCACCTGTGTTTTCTTTCTCTCCCCCCCACCCCAAATCTGTCCCTCTGAGTTACATGGAGTCAACAGGAAATCTTTTGGTGGAGACGGTGGGGACCTCGACTGGCTATCGTAGCCTGCAGGGAATCGGCCGTCAGACATTCTGTCGCATGTCCCAGACCCGGTGAAATGTAACTGAATTGTCTTGGCCAGGCCTAAGGGTCCCATCTGCATCTCATCATTGCTGAGGAGTGTGCTCCCATCACCCAATCAAGCATCCAGCCAGAGCAGGTCATGATATATTTTTTACCATATTAACATGCCATTGTGTGTTATGCCTGATGTAAAGACTCTCGTCTCTGCGAGCCTACCACACAGATTTAATACTTGTCATTTTTAGGGCATACCTAACAACGTGTTTTCTTTCTCCCCCCCCCCCCCATCTGTCCCTCTGAGTTACATGTTGATCCTGGGATTGAGATGCTGGCCTCTTCTGCCCCTCGGACCTGCTTGATCCATCCTGGTGCCCTGTGTCTGGTCGGAGTTTTATCGCCCCACTCCTGTGAAGGACGGCCCCATGAGGACAGCTGAGGGTTATACCTGTTAAAACTGTTAATATTATAGTCAGGCTGTCTGTTGTTGCCCAAATGAGGATGGGTTCCCTTTTGAGTCTGGTTCCTCTCGAGGTTTCTTCCTCATGTCGTCTGAGGGAGTTTTTCCTTGCCACCGTCGCCACAGGCTTGCTCATTGGGGATAGATTAGGGATAAAATTAGCTCATGTTTTAAGTCGTTCAAATTCTGTAAAGCTGCTTTGCGACAATGTTTATTGTTAAAAGCGCTGTACAAATAAACTTGATTTGATTTGATTTAAGGACTAAAGCAGGGTCCCATACAAAACTCTGGACTAAAAGGATTGCGTACAAGATGAAGGATGGGTCGAATTCTCAGCTGTTATGAGATCAGATCAATCAGACTGTGAAGCGAGTACTCCCCCCTGTTTCAATTGTGTGTTGTGTCTAGTGTCAAGTGTATGTGTTTTTGTTTTTTCTTTCCTTTTTGGATGTGGTGTTTGTCTTGTTCGTACAAATGTTAATTGAAAAAGGAATAAATAGAGAGTTTTGGTTTAAAAAAAAAAACTTACCAGATGGAAATCTCAAGTTCCAACCTGGATTTGGTTACTCAGATCTTCTATCTGCTGGATGTAATTCTGCCTAAGTTTGTTAATCTTCTCCTGCTCTTCCTGCTTGAAACTGTGAATCTTCTCCTGCTTGCATTTGATTAACTTCTCCCACTCCTCCTGCCTGACTTTGTTAATCTTCTCCTGGTTCTCCTGCTTGAATCTGTTAATGTTCTCCTGCTCCTCCTTCTTGACTTTGTGAATCTTCTCCTGGTTCTCCCGCATGACTTTGTTAATCTTCGCCTGCTCGAGTTTATTGATCTTCTCCTGCTCCTCCTGCATGACTTTGTTAAACTTCTCCTGCTTCAGTTTATGAATCTTCTCCTGCTCGTCCTGCATGACTTTGTGAAACTTCTCCTGCTCCTCCTGCATGACTTTGTGAAACTTCTCCTGCTCCTCCTGCTTGACTTTGTTAAACTTTTCCTGCTCCTCCTGCTTGACTTTGTGAATCTTCTCCTGGTTCTCCCGCATGACTTTGTTAATCTTCTCCTGCTCAAGTTTATTGATCTTCTCCTGCTCCTCCTGCATGACTTTGTTAAACTTCTCCTGCTCCTCCTGCTTGGGTTTATGAATCTTCTCCTGCTCCTCCTGCGTGACTTTGTTAAACTTCTCCTGCTCCTCCTGCTTGAGTTTATTGATCTTCTCCTGCTCCTCCTGCATGACTTTGTTAAACTTCTCCTGCTCCTCCTGCTTGGGTTTATGAATCTTCTCCTGCTCCTCCTGCGTGACTTTGTTAAACTTCTCCTGCTCCTCCTGCTTGAGTTTATTGATCTTCTCCTGCTCCTCCTGCATGACTTTGTTAAACTTCTCCTGCTCCTCCTGCTTGGGTTTATGAATCTTCTCCTGCTCCTCCTGCGTGACTTTGTTAAACTTCTCCTGCTCCTCCTGCTTGAGTTTATTGATCTCCTCCTGCTCCTCCTGTATGACTTTGTTAATCTGCTCCTGCTCCTCCTTCAGCAAGTTCGCCTGGATATTAGTCTCTAGTCTACTCTGAGCCTGAATGGTGACAGAAGATTAATATAGAAAAATATCAGAGGCTGCACATCAAATCAAATCTTTAGAATCATACGTTGCCTCTGGATTGAACTAGCAACCCTGAAGCTGTGAGGCGGCAATGTTACCCAATGCCCTACTGTGAAAGGTACTACTACAGTGGTGCTTGAAAGTTTGTGAACCCTTTATAATTTTCTATATTTCTGCATAAATATGACCTAAAACATCATCAGATTTTCACACAAGTCCTAAAAGTAGATAAAGAGAACCCAGTTAAACAAATGAGACAAAAATATTATACTTGATCATTTATTTATTTATTGAGGAAAATGATCCAATATTACAGATCTGTGAGTGGCAAAAGTATGTGAACCTTTGCTTTCAGTATCTGGTATGACCCCCTTGTGCAGCAATAAATGCAGCTAAACGTTTCCGGTAACGTTTTCCAAGATGGCAGCGCGTGTGGTTGCAGTGGCTTACGGCTCTCCTTTTCAGTGCTCTTTTTGTTTGTTTTTGTATTTCTTTCTTGCTTGTTTGTGCAACATCGGTTCTGCAAACATCCAGTACACCCGCCAGACACTTTTAGCCATCGGTGACCAACACCAGATATCTGTTTCGAGCGACTTTCTCTTCACGCATAACATCCCAGATGACATAGCGAGACCGCCGGGCTCTCCGTGGATTGTTGTCGGGTCTAGGAGGCGGCGCAGACGGAGGAGGGAGAGGAAGCAGAAGCGGGGCTGCAGGTCCGGTGCTATGTTAAGGCTAAGAAAACAACCACACAAGCCACCTCTACCGAGCCTGTATCTTTCCAATGCCAGATCCCTGGTGCATAAAACGGATGATCTGGAATTACAACTCACTGGAAATCGCTATGTTCGGGACTGCTGTGTTTTAATTATCACAGAAACCTGGCTTCATCCGGAAATACCCGATGCTAGCTTGCAGCTAGCAGGTCGCACTCTGCTCCGCTGGGATAGGAATGAGAACTCCGGTAAGAGCAGAGGGGGAGGGCTCTGTATTTACGTGCATGATAATTGGTGTAACAACGGAACAATTATAGATAAACACTGTTCCCCAGACCTCGAGTACATGTCTGTAAGATGCCGGCCTTTTTTTCTACCGAGAGAGCTAACTGTAGTGATTGTCACAGCTGTGTATATTCCACCTGACGCCAGTGTAAACACAGCGCTCTCTCTCCTGCTGAACACCATAAACAAACAGCAGCGGGTCCACCCTGACGGTGTTCACATAATCGCAGGAGACTTTAATAAGGCCAACTTGAAGACTGTACTGCCGAAGTTTTACCAACATGTTAAGTGTTCTACTAGAGGGGAGAACACTCTGGATCATGTTTACTCCAACATCAAGCATGCGTACAGAGCCATACCCCTCCCCCACCTCGGCCAGTCAGACCATCTTTCCCTCCTGCTCTCCCCAGCCTACACCCCCCTCAGACGCAGAGCCAGGCCCACCACAAGGACTATCACAACCTGGCCTGACAATGCACTCTCCAAACTACAGGACTGCTTTAAACAGACAGATTGGGACTTATTTGAACACCAGGAGCTGGAGACATTCACAGGAATGGTGCTAGACTATATCAAGTTCTGCATCGGGAATGTGACGGTGGATAAAAATATCCGGGTTTTCCCAAACCAGAAACCCTGGATGACCAGCCAGGTCCGCTCACTCCTCAGGGCTTGCGATGCTGCCTTCAGGTCAGGTGATAGAGCTCTGTACAGAGCTGCTCGAGCTGATCTGAAAAGAGGAATAAATAAAGCCAAGGCGGCCCACAGGCTGCACATAGAGTCCCACCTGTCCAGCAACAACACACGGGAGGTGTGGCAGGGCATTCAGGACATCACAAACTTCAGAGACTGCGATGTGCCAACAGGAGACTGGAGTGCGCCGCTAGCAGAGGAGCTAAATCGCTTCTTTGCTCGCTTTGAAACATCTCAGCAGCACTCATCTGCTCCTGCCCTGCCCCCACCACCACACAGTTCCTACACCACTCCTTTCACTGTACAGGAGCACGATGTCAGACGGGTGCTCCTGGCAGTGAACCCCAAGAAAGCTGCCGGCCCAGATGGTGTACCTGGTAAGGTGCTCAGAGCGTGCGCCCACCAGCTCGCCCCTACCTTCACCAGGATCTTTATAACCTCTCCCTGGCTCAGGCAGTCATCCCGCCCTGCCTAAAATCTGCAACAATAATCCCAGTGCCGAAGAAGTCTCCCATCACCAGCCTGAATGATTACCGTCCTGTGGTCCTCACCCCGGTAATCATGAAGTGCTTCGAGAGACTAGTTCTTCAGCACATCAAGGACCACCTCCCCCCAGACTTCGACCCCTACCAGTTCGCATATCGCACAAACAGATCCACAGAGGACGCCATTGCTGTAGCTCTCCACTCTGTGCTAAATCACCTGGAGCAGCAGCAGAGCTACGTCCGCATACTCTTTGTGGATTACAGTTCAGCTTTTAATACAATAATCCCGGACATCCTTATTAGAAAACTGGACACTCTCGGCCTCCCTCCTCTCACATGTGCCTGGTTAAAGGACTTTCTTACTAACCGGCCCCAGACTGTGAGACTTGGCCCCCACTCAGGGGCGGTTCTAGCCATTTTGGGGCCCTAGGCGAAATACAGACATAGGGCCCTCAAAAGTCAGTCTTGAAACACACATACAGAATAATGGTCATCCCTACTTGGCACATGCCATATCTCCTTGCTGTAAATTCAGAAAAAAAGATAGCAAACTGCCACTAACAATGTGCCCCAAGTAAGCTTCACAGTGAAACAGGTTTGAGATTACTCCAGCATTTGCCAAAATTCTGACAGTGTTTATTGCTCAGATCAAACCAGAAAGAGAGACAGCGACAAGGCAAACAACAGAAGAAGAGACAGTAGAGAGAGAGAGCCAATTTTAAGAGTCAATCTCCATATTTCAATAAAACAAGGATATCTGAAATCCAATTATTATTTTTACTCCACAGATACATATTACCAGATATAAAATGATCTTATTCTTATCATAAGTAGAACACAAATGGATACATATTACCAGATACACATTACCAGAGATACAAAATGATCTTACTGTTATCAGAACTACAACACAAATGGATATTACTCTATCGAAACCTCTACATTTCAATGGTATAAGACTGATGCCAAGATAAATGTACGAGAGAGAGAGAGATTGTGTGTGTGTGAGAGAGAGAGTGAGTGAGTGAGGGAGGGAGGGAGAGAGAGTAAGTAAGTAAGTTTAATTTGTAAAGCACATTTAAACACAGCATACACTGACCAAAGTGCTGTACAGAGTCAGTATTAAAAGACAAATGATCAAAAATAAAATAAATAAATAAAATAAAACTATAATAATAACAACAACAATAACAATAAGCTGATGGTTAGGGAAAGGCCAAGGAGTAGAGATGGGTTTTTAGCCTAGATTTAAAGGCAGAGATGGAGGGAGCAGATCTGATGTCCGGTGGGAGCTGATTCCAGAGGCGTGGAGCAGCAACAGAAAAAGCTCTGTCACCTCTCTGCTTCAGCCGCGAGCGAGGTACATGAAGAAGCCCTGTGTTAGAGGATCTTAGAGACCTTTGGACTGAGTGGGGCTGTAAAAGGTCATTAATGTAGGCTGGGGCCAGCCCACTTAGTGCTTTAAAAACAAATAATAAGACTTTAAATTGTATTCTGAAAAAGACTGGGAGCCAGTGCAAGGAGGCCAGAATGGGAGCCATTTAGTGACAGGAAATACAGTGGTTGAGAGATAGATACAGAGGGATTGTGAGTTTGTAAAGGATGCAGCCAGTACATTATTGAAATGTCCTTAATCTTCAAAATTCCATTGTTCATGTATTCCATCACCATTCCATAATGGGGTGTAGGTGTGTGTGTGTGTGTGTGTGTGTGTGTGTGTGTGTGTGTGAGTGAGTGAGTGAGAGAGTGTTTGTTTGTGTGTGCGGGGGGGGGGGGGGGGGGGGGGGGGGGGGGTAGAGAAAGAGAGAGGTATGAGTTTTTAAAGGTTGCAGCCAGTACATTACTGAAAAGTCCTTAATCTCCAAATGTCCATTGTTCATCATAATCATGAGAAAGAAAGTCCTACTTGTTGCTGGCTTCTCCAAAGTCTTTTGGAGCACAAGGAACACATTCCTCAGCAGAGTCAACAGCGGAGGTTGAAGCTGTAGCAGACTCAGGCGATTTGAAAAATGTAGTTAGTTTCAGAAGTGCAGCTGCATTCTTTTTGCTTTGTGCCCTTTTTTTTTCGTTTAGCGCAACCACTCTCATAACTGCACTTCATCTTGTTTACAGTTCCCTCTGCTTTGGTTTGAATTTCCGTCGCGCACCTGTCTATGTCATCAGATCATGGACTAGTCCAATGTAAAACAACCAGGGTGTGTGTGTGTGTGTGTGTGTGTGCTGGGACAAATACTATATACACATGAATTCGATATTCTGATGCTATTTTGGTGTGTTTTTCCATTTATATCGTTGACTACTTAATATCAGAGACAAATTAAGATGACATATATGTTGTTTGGTGTTTACCGTGACGGGGCTGACTGTTAGGGGCCCCCAAATTTTGGGGGCCCTAGGCAACCGCCTTGGTTTGCCTAATGGTAAGTCCGCCCCTGCCCCCACTTCTCCTCCACCTGCACGTTGAGCACCGGCTCTCCACAGGGCTGTGTGCTGAGCCCCCTCTTGTACTGCCTCTACACCCACGACTGTAGTCCGACCCACAACAACAACAACAACCTTATCGTCAAGTTTGCTGACGACACCACAGTGGTCGGACTCATCTCAAAGGGAGACGAGGCAGCCTACAGAGAGGAGGTCCTGAAGTTGGCAGCCTGGTGTTCAGAAAATAACCTCGCTCTGAACACCAAGAAAACCAAAGAGCTCATTGTTGACTTCAGGAAGCACAGCACCGACCTAGCCCCCCTCTACATCAACAACGTGTATGTGGAGAGGGTCCACACCTTCCAGTTTCTCGGTGTCCTCATCTCCGCCGACATCTCCTGGTCAGCAAACATTACAGCAGTCATTAAGAAGGCTCAGCAGCGGCTACACTTCCTGAGAGTCCTCAGGAAGTACAACTTAAGCTCCAACCTGCTGCTGACCTTCTACCGCTCATCCATCGAGAGCATGCTGACGTACTGTATTACAGTATGGTATGGCAGCTGCACTGCTGTAGACAGGGAGAGGCTCCAGAGGGTAGTTAAGGCAGCACAGAAGATCATTGGCTGCCCTTTCCCCTCCCTGATAGACATTTACACCTCCTGCTGCCTTAGCAGAGCTAAGAATTTTATCAAGGACAGCTCCCACCCTGGCTTTGATCTGTTCGACCTGTTGCCCTCAGGGAGGCACTACAGGTGCATCAGGACAAAGACAAATCGATTAAAAAACAGCTTCTTTCCAAAAGCCATAACCGCCCTGAACTTGGATATGCTCTGACTTTATAGTCTATTTATTTTACTATTTTTTTCCACAATATTTTTATTTTATTTTCAGTTTTTAACACTTTTACATACAGCCTTTACATTCATACATCTTCATTCAACTTCCATACTGTAGATCGCTGCATTTACTTAGAGACAAACGTAAAAGCAGAACAAAACATAACACTCAAAACAAGAATGCTCCTCCTGTCAAAGGTGGTAATCTATATACAATCGAGTATTGTTTGTAATTAATGTAAATTAAAACACATATATAGAAAAACAATATAAACCTTCCAAAATTGGGAACTGCATTGTCCACAAAGACTAGTCATCCACTTCTTTGCCTGTTAAATCCAAGTCCTTAATGTAATTGATGAAACGGCTCCATATGTCCTCAAATACATGCCGTTTAGCCTTTAGTATGTAAGTTATTCTCTCTAATGGCAGGCTTGCTAACATCTGTCTTATCCATTGAGTAGTACTTGGTCTGTAAATCTTTTTCCACAATAATGCATCACATTTCTTAGCATAAAGCAAGCTGAGGTCTATAAATGCCCGCTCATTCCTACTATAGTTATGTTTCTCTGGATATAAGCCCAACAAAAAAAGTTTAGGGTCCAGCAAGATTTGTTTTGAGATAATCTTCTCGACTACAGCTCTTACCTCTTCCCAGAATATTTTAATCTTTCTGCATTGCCAAATGCAGTGAAACAGAGTACCTCTGGATTCCATACATTTTATGTACAGATACATCTGGTACATTTTTATTATATCTATTTAAATCTACCGGTGTCACATATGTCCGCATTAACCATTTGTACTGTATAAGTTTAAGATGTGTATTTATAAACATAGTGTGAGCCTTAGCACAGGCTACTTTCCAATCCCCATCTGTAACTTCTAATTGCAAATCTTCTTTCCATGTATTCAATTTATACTGTGCATTTTCTGATGAATAAGATGTCAGCAACCTGTAAACCTCTGATATGATACCCTTTCTTAAACTGTTCTTTATCATAATTTCCTCCAAGGATGAATGTGGGGGTCTAGTCAATTAATTATTTTGATTTGCTTTAACAAAGCTTCTAAGCTGAAGGTACTTGAAAAAATGTTTCCTGTTGAAGCCAAACTTAAAGCTCAACTCCTCAAAAGACATCATAATATCTGAGTCTGACAAGTAATGATCTTGGACCATTTTAAGTCCCTTAGAGTGCCACAATTGAAATGCTGCATCCGCGCTCCCTGGTACAAAGAAACGATTACCCCATACTGGACTATATTGAGATAATGTATGCTGTTCCTTTAAGTATTTTTGAACATCATACCATATCTTTAACATATGCTTTACTATTGGGTTTTTAGTTTGTTTCTTTAGTCTTTTTACTGTGTCTGAGTACATGTACGAGGGAAGAGGCAACGCCAGACCATGAGACTCCATTTCAGTCCAATGTGGAGGCTCATTTGCTGAAAAGTAGAACATAACAGACCTCAGCTGTGTAGCCCAGTAATACCACATTAAGTTTGGACACTTTAAGCCCCCTCGGTCATATGGCAAATATAACAAAGACAAATGAAGTCTCGCTCTCCTATTCTTCCATATAAATCTCACAAACATATTTTTAGTTTTTGAGAAAAAATCTGGAGGAAGTGGCAGAGGAATATTTTGAAATAGATAGAGTAACTTCGGCAGTATATTCATTTTTAAAATATGAATTCTCCCAATTATAGATACTGGTAGTGACATCCATCTATCGATTGATTCATTAATTTCCATCATTAAAGGTTCATAATTAGCTTCAACAATGTTTTCCAGTCTTGGCATAATCTGTACCCCCAAATATTTAAACTGATCTACAACATTAAATTGAATTACACTTGGAATTGGGGCGGCACGGTGGTGTAGTGGTTAGCGCTGTCGCCTCACAGCAAGAAGGTCCTGGGTTCGAGCCCCGGGGCCGGCGAGGGCCTTTCTGTGTGGAGTTTGCATGTTCTCCCCGTGTCCGTGTGGGTTTCCTCCGGGTGCTCCGGTTTCCCCCACAGTCCAAAGACATGCAGGTTAGGTTAACTGGTGACTCTAAATTGACCGTAGGTGTGAATGTGAGTGTGAATGGTTGTCTGTGTCTATGTGTCAGCCCTGTGATGACCTGGCGACTTGTCCAGGGTGTACCCCGCCCGTAGTCAGCTGGGATAGGCTCCAGCTTGCCTGCGACCCTGTAGAAGGATAAAGCGGCTAGAGATAATGAGATGAGATGAGACACTTGGAATTGGATTCTTTCTTTCATTTGAGTTGAGTAGTAATATAGAAGATTTTGTGTTATTCACCTTATATCCCGAAATATCACCAAATGTTTTAATTAGCTGTAACACAACCGGTATTGTTTTGTTTAAATTAGATAAAAATAGACTGTGATGACCTGGCGACTTGTCCAGGGTGTACCCCGCCTTTCGCCTATAGTCAGCTGGGATAGGCTCCAGCTTGCCTGCGACCCTGTAGAAGGATAAAGCGGCTAGAGATAATGAGATGAGATGAGATATAAATAGAATAACATCATCAGCATATAAGGATATTCTACGTTCTGTCGGCCCCACTGTTATACCACAAAATTGCTGATGTGAATGTACTCTGATTGCAAGAGGTTCAATTGCTAGTATGAACAATAAAGGAGATAATGGGCAACCTTGCCGGCACCCTTTACTGATTTTTATTGGTTTTGAAATATTTCTATTTGTCAAGATTTCTGCAGTATAATTTTTATATAACACCCTAACCCATTTTATAAAATCACTTCTAATTCCAAACCTTTCTAAAACATTGTAAAGATAAGGCCATTCGACCCTATCGAAGGCCTTTTCCGCATCTAATGATAAGAGTGCTGCATCTGGCATTTCTTTGTTTGTATGAATAATGTTCAATACTCTTCTTACATTGTGAAAACCCTGCCTTCCTATTATAAATCCATTTTGATCTCTATTAATAATATTTGGCATTAACTTTTGTAAGCATATTGCCAGCAGTTTACATAGTATTTTAAGGTCAGAATTTAGCAAACTTATTGGTCTCATGTTTTCACACTTGTTAGAAGGTTTACCTGATTTTGGCAGTAAAGTAATTAAAGCACTATTCATAGAGGGTGGAAAACTGCCTTTCTGAAATGCCTCCAGAAACATTTCCAAAAGTGGTATTAGCAACTTATTTTTGAATTTTTTATATAGATCAATTGGGAGACCATCTGGTCCTGCCCTTTTTCCTGACTTCATATTATCAATGGCATGCCCTGTTTCCTCTGCAGTAATTTCCATCTCCGGATCGTCATCATTGTTGGGTAACTTAGGTATAGGTAGTTCATCTAGAAAACTATTCAGATTTTGCACATTGATCTCGTTTTTAGTATCATATAATTCTTTATAGTAGCCTCTAAAGGCATCGTTAATTTTTAAAGGGTCCACTATATCTTCCCCATTAGATGTAATGGTTGTAATTGATGTTTTGGTTTCCAGTTGTCTAATCTGCCATGCTAATAATTTACCCGATTTGTCACCGCGTTCAAAGAACGATTGCTTTAGTCTCAGAAGACTAGAGGCAGCTCTAGAAGCAGGCAGCTTATCATATTCAGCCCTCAGAATCAGTAATTCGCTTTCCATTTGTGGGTCACTTTTCTCATAAACTTTTTCCTGAAGAGTCTTTATTCTATATTCCAATTACACTCTCTCCTCACGTGCCGTTTTTGATTTTGAACTTGTATAACTGATAATATGTCCTCTTAGGAAAGCTTTAAATGCTTCCCACTTTATACTAGCAGAAGTTTGTGTGGTGTTATGTTCAAAAAACTCTTCTATTTGTTTTCCTATATATTTTACAAATTCTTCATCTTGTAACCATGTGTGATGAAAGTGCCATCTAGCTGGGTCTTTTGTCAATTTTTTATCCACATATACTATACAACATGGGGCGTGATCTGAGATCACGATATTATCATAGAAGCTGTAATGAATTTTGGATCGCAGTTGTGAGGAGATTAAAAAATAATCAACACGAGAGTATGACTTAAATGTGTTTGAGTAGCAAGAGTAGGTTTTGGCATATGGTCTCAATTCTCTCCAAATATCGAACAGGCTGTATTCGTTAATAAAGCGATGAATAACTGCTCTACTTCTATTATGAGATTGATCTACTCCTGTAGATCTGTCCATACTAAGATTCAAAGTACAGTTAAAATCCCCTGCTATTACATAATGTCCTGGAAGTGTTGAGAGAGTAAGGAACAGATTTACAAAATAACTAGGATCGTCTGTATTAGGGCCATATAAATTTACCAAGTTTAAGTTTTCTGACAATAGAGAGCCCTGGATGATTAAATGCCTTCCAAATGTATCCTTAATTACATTTTTCACTTGAAATGGGACGGTTTTATGAATGAGGGTCGTAACTCCTCTGGCCAGGGATGAGAATGATGCTGTATATACACTACCCTGCCATCTCCTCCATATCCTAATAGTATCCTTTTCTAAGAGATGCGTTTCTTGTAGAAACACTATTTTGGAGTCCATTTCCTTTATTTTATTCATGACTTGTTTAACTTTTCTAATTTGTTGTAGACCTCTGCAGTTCCAAGAAACAAAATTAAGGTTTACTCCTTGAGACATCTTTAACAAGGGACAATGATAGATTACCTTGCAATATGAGAAGAAAAAAAAACTTAGGGAGGAGCATAACAAACATGGATTCTTGAACATAAATCCAACACACTAAACATGAACTACTTCCCCTTTCCCACTTTTGTGGGAGCCCCCCGAAAACATCTTGACTCCCGATATCGCAATCTGTTCCACACTTAATGAGGATCAGTCAAACCACTCTGCTATCCTCTAACCGAAAAAAATAATAATCTCTGCCGCTGTTATAACAATAATTAACACTCGCCTGCAACATACGTAGCGTGTTTGTTTTAAGTCTATACCCAACAGCGTTTTTTATTTATCAAATATGCTCCACAAATCAAATGCATCCCAAGTTTAATGTGAATGTTCAAAAGCCCAACGTATTTTAGTGTGTGCGTTTTTTTTCCTGTGAATGCCTGTGATTCAATGTATGCACTTGATACCAAGGCCCACATTACAGCCTCATCATGAAGTGGAGACTTATGCATTGTGAATAATATATTGTTAACTGAAATTACCTTCAAAATACTAATACGCCTTTAGAACGCAGGTTAAGTCGAATTTGTGATAGTGATTTTCAGCACCATAATTCAGGTATTATATTACCGTATTCAAATGCTCAACCATTTAATTTTAACTCCCGCCGATGTCGTCTTTGATCTTCCTGACAAACTCTCGGGCTTCTGCTGGCGTTTGAAAAGTATAAGGCCGAATCCCATTTCACCCCTTGGACCAACCCCTTAGCCCTTCCCCTCCATTTTGCGCGTTCACGTGAAGGGGTAGGGGTATCCCAATCCCAGTTAACGCGGAGGGGGAGGGGAAGGGGTAGGGCTTCTGTACCCCTCCAAACGGAGATTTTCCTGGAGCAGACTCCGAACGAAGGGGTTTGAGTGATTTCCCACAATGCCATGCGGATTTCAGCGAGATTTCATGCGGATTTCAGAAAGATGGCGGTTCCCGCGGCGAAAGATTGTCATAAATGTATTTTCTCCATTATTTACGTGTTTTAAGTTGTTATCCAGAGGAAACACGCCGCTTGATTCGCTTTCGAGCTGAGAATGAGCAGCGATTTCTGAAATCCAAACTGCTGCTAAAAAGCTTTGGGAGTGAGTATTGTTTTCGGTTGCTTTACTGCGTACGTTTTGTTCTGTTATTCTCGCTTTTATTGTTTACATGAGTGTTCTGACACCTCATTCTGTCGGATGTGGTGCACGAAGCGCCAAAGATATCCCATTCAGTGGTGTTAGTTAACAAATCACACCCTGCCAGCAGAGATTTCTGCCTCTGGCTCTGACTGTAGCGGCTGGTCGCAGCCAATGACGCGTCGCGTTTTGCTAACGTAAACGCTGACGGAGGTACGCGATGACGTATGCGATCGTTGAAGGGCTATCCCAATACGTAAGGGTTGAATTTCAAGCCCTATCCCTTGTAGCTCAGTTTCAAGGGGAAGGGCCAAGGGGAAGGCGGAGGGGAAGGCGGAGGGGTAGGGGTAGAAATTAGAATTGGGATTGGGCCTAAGTCCGGTCTTTATATGTTATCCGCAGTCTGGCGGGGTGAATCACTCCATGTCGGATCCCCAAGTTGCGCAGCACCTGGCGGATTGGGTCGAAGTTCTTCCTCAGCTGGTGTATCCCCGTAGCCACCAAGTCAGTGTAAAACCGTACTTGCTGTTCCTTGTAGCGGATGTCCCTTTTTCCCCTTGCAGCTTCCATAACTGCCCGCTTGTCCTTGTAATTGAGAAACTTCATTATAAGTGTTCTCAGTGGCGCCTTTGGGTCCCTCGCTGGCCCGATTCGGTGTGCCCATTCAATATTAGCCGCAGCATCCAGTACTTCCGGGATCCACTTCTCCAAAAAGGAGCATGGGTCCCGTCCCTCCGCGCCCTCCAGCAGACCCACCAGTCTCAAGTTATTTAAGCGGGATCTGGTTTCCAAGTCCAAAAGCTTGTCCTCCAAAGTTTTATTTTTTGACTCCAGTGTGTGGACTTTGGCCTGCAAACCAACTACGTCATCCTCGGCGGTTGATATCCGTAGCTCGGTCTGCGACACTCGCTCTGTGCACTCATTTATCTCCCTCCTCATATTTTCTATCACCGCCATAACTCCATCAAATCTTGAAGTCAACTCAGTTTTCATGCAGCTTATAGCAGCCAGCACTGTTTCCGCCGTCGCCCCTCCGAGTGTCTCCCCTTTGCTAGCCTCGTCCTCCGCCATGTCCTCGTCAGCTTTCCGTGTATCACCACTAACACGGTAGTCAGGTAGCTTCGGCTGCTTTGACGGTTTGCTTTTTCCTTTACTTACACTGGTAGCCTTCAACATTACAATATCCACGCTCACCTTATATTACCAAGTTAAGTTATAATTGCGAGTGTTTTTAGTAGAAATGTTAATGGCTACGGCAGAACAGCGCGAAGCACGTCTCCCTAGGTGGCCGCCATACCCAGAAGTTTCTTATTTTACTATTTTACTAATTTATAATGTGCAGTACTTTATAAGGTGACTCTCTATGCAATACTTTTATAATGTGCAATACCACTCCATAATGTGAAACGCAACACATTCACCTCAGGACTGTGCACCTTAGACACAACACATACACCTCAGGACTGTGCACCTTACACACAGCACATACACCTCAAGTCTGTGCACCTCACCTTACCTTGCAATACTTCATAATGTGTAATATTTTATCTTATAATGTGACTCTCTCGTGCAATAATTTATAATGTGACTGTCTCTGTGCAATATTTTATATGTGCAATACCTCACTCCATAATGTGTAAGACAACACATACACCTCAGACTGTGCACCTTACCCCCCTTACACCCCCCCTTTGTTTTTTTTCTCCCCCCCTTCCTCTCTCCCTCTCTCTCTCTCTCTCTACACGCTGTTTGCACTGTTATTGGAGATGCTTTAATCTCATTGTACATGTGTATAATGACAATAAAGGCATTCTATTCTATTCTATTCTATTCTATTCTATTCTAACTGTTGATCAGTCCAGCACACTGGTTTGGAGGAATTTTAGTCCATTCCTCCATACAGAACAGCTTCAACTCTGGGATGTTGGTGGGTTTCCTCACATGAACTGCTCGCTTCAGGTCCTTCCACAACATTTCGATTGGATTAAGGTCAGGACTTTGACTTGGCCATTCCAAAACATTGACTTTATTCTTCTTTAACCATTCTTTGGTAGAACGACTTGTGTGCTTAGGGTCGTTGTCTTGCTGCATGACCCACCTTCTCTTGAGATTCAGTTCATGGACAGATGTCCTGACATTCCTTTAGAATTTGTTGGTATAATTCAGAATTCATTGTTCCATCAATGATGGCAAGCCGTCCTGGCCCAGATGCAGCAAAACAAGCCCAAACCATGATACTACCCCCACCATGTTTCACAGATGGAATAAAGTTCTTATGCTGGAATGCAGTGTTTTCCTTTCTCCAAACATAACACTTCTCATTTAAACCAAAAAGTTCTATTTTGGTCTCATCCATCCACAAAACATTTTTCCAATAGCTTTCTGGCTTGTCCATGTGATCTTTAACAAACTGCAGACAAGCAGCAATGCTGTTTTTGGAGAGCAGTGGCTTTCTCCTTGCAACCCTGCCATGCACACCATTGTTGTTCAGTGTTCTCCTGATGGTGAACTCATGAACATTAACATTAGCCAATGTGAGAGAGGCCTTCAGTTGCTTAGAATTTACCCTGGGGTCTTTTGTGACCTCGCCGACTATTACACGCCTTGCTCTTGGAGTGATCTTTGTTGGTCGACCACTCCTGGGGAGGCTAACAATGGTCTTGAATTTCCTCCATTTGTACACAGTCTGTCTGACTGTGGATTGGTGGAGTCCAAACTCTTTAGAGATGGTTTTGTAACCTTTTCCAGCCTGATGAGCATCAACAACACTTTTTCTGAGGTCCTCAGAAATCTCCTTTGTTCGTGCCATGATACACTTCCACAAACATGTGTTATGAAGATCAGACTTTGATAGATCCCTGTTCTTTAAATAAAACAGGGTGCCCACTCACACCTGACTGTCATCCTATTGATTGAAAACACCTGACTCTAATTTCACCTTCAAATGAACTGATAATCCTAGAGGTTCACATACTTTTGCTACTCACATATATGTAATATTGGATGATTTTCCTCAATAAATAAATGACCAAGTATAATATTTTTGTCTCATTTGTTTAACTGGGTTCTCTTTATCTACTTTTAGGACTTGTGTGAAAATCTGATGATGTTTTAGGTCATATTTATGCAGAAATATAGAAAATTCTGAAGGGTTCACAAACTTTTAAGCACCATTGTATAAGGGAAACATCACTCAAAAAATATATAGTTAAATTTCAAAGACTATTTAGCTCAGTGCATGGTCATACTTAGATTATATTAAGATCATGGTCATATTGCTGACTGCATGGTCATATTTACCTTTTTCTCCGGATATGTTCACCATGGGCCTCCTCAAGATAACTTGTTTCTTTCACCATGCTCAACTTGCATCCCTTCTGGTCAGTGATCGTCCAGATGAGCAGGGAGCCGTCTTCTGAGGCAGTCAGCAGATACTGATCATCAGGTGTGACGACCATCTGTGCACATGACAAAAGAAAAATGGTGAGTTGGAGAAATTGGAAAAGTTTATTAAAAGCAACAAGAAAAGCTATAACCATCATCAGTAAAATAAATCACTTAGTCAGAAGGAGGCACACAGCCAAGGAAATAACTGACTCATTGTTCTTCCTTGGCCATTACTTTCTGATATCAGCACTACGTTCAGACTGCAACCTGAAACGACCCATATCCGATTTGTTGTGAAATCCGATTTTTTTGTTAGGCCGTTCACATTACCAATTATATGAGACTTGTATGCGATCTCCAATATGAACGGAAAACGACCCAAAAGTGTCCCGCATGCACAAATTGACACGTAATAAGCACATCTACGTAATACGTAAACAAAAAAAGCGCACTCTTCATGTTTAATGATTTCTTTTTTGTTTGTTTGTTTAATTATCTGGTTAGTGTTAAAGTGTGAGGTCTCGTGTGTGTTTTTGTTTCTGAACTGAAATGAAAACGTGTAGCCTGGTAACGAGGGTTGACTCCTAAATGTCTCTCTAATTTCTATATAAGTGCACTACATGTTACTAGGAAGTAATGGATTTTTAAACTCTATATAGTGCACTCGAGCTTCAGTAGGCAGTCATTTGGGATACGGCCGCTGTATTACCAAACTCTTAATTCAGGCTTAATAATTTGCACATATTTATTTCTTCATATTAATAAACTTTTTCTACATTTTTATAAATATTTATTTAGATTGTTTATAGCCAGCTGAATTCTGCAACTTCTCTCAGCGCTGGCTCAAGGTGCATAAACACCAGTGCAGTTTGCTATGGAGATGAGGCGAGACCTGGCGATGTGGTTTTTGTGGCGGCGGCGGAACTCGCACAATAATCTGATTAACAGCAGACTAATGAGACCGAAGGTGTCAAATTACTGGAAATTTCCAGAACAATCTTATAATCTTGTAATACAGGATGGTTTAAGTTATAAATCAGTTATAGAAACTGTTTTATTTAATCAGGCTAACAGATCAACATCCAGGTCCCTACCAAATCCACCATTAGCTTGATCAATTCTATAAAAGTCTATTTAAATTCTGAAAACTGTACAAATGTTGTTGTTTTCCACCAAAGAGGAGGGATTAGCCAACGCAGAATAGTGACGTTTGTCTCTTGTTGATGACGTGTAGGTCGCATGAACGCGACCTGTCTGGTCAGACTGCAGTCGCATGTGAAAATATCAGATATGCATCGGATTTAGGACCACATATCCAAGCGGCCTGGGTCGCATGTGAAAAAATCGGATCTGTGTCGTTCAGATTGTCAATAACAAATCGGACACAGGTCGCATATGGGCAAAAAAATCGGATATGGGTCGTTTCAGGGTGCAGTCTGAACGTAGTCCAGGATGCTTCTTTGGTCATTATTTATTACAATGCATCATGACACCAAAAGAACCCCCCCCCACACACACACACACGTACTTTGGTGATGGGACCAGAATGTGCCTCATACTCTGTCAAGGATTTCTCCTCTTCTAACGGGTACTGTAGGACTCGGACAGTACCAATAGCAGTTCCAAAGAAGATTGCTTGGCAGGAATGAGTCATGGAGATAGCTGTGTAGGCCATGTCACCTGAGAATATTTCCCATAGGATCTAAATTGAAACAAACACCAGAGGTGTGAGTGACAATTTAAAAAAAAAAAAAGAGGAAGCTAGGGGGGTCTGGGGGCATGGTCCCCCGGAAAATTTAAAAAACTTAGGTCTTTTATCCTTGCATTTCAGCATACAAATTTGTGTAAAAAGAATACATACTTTCAACAGAATAAATTATTTAATCAACCACATTTCACAACTTTTGAGAATAAGACAAGGTAAAAAAAAAAAAGTAAGCTATAATAACTGAGATTCAAGAAGGTAAAAATCAAATTTTGAAAAATCCAAAAATGTCAGTCAACGTTAGTCAACAGCACTATCACATGGTCTTCTTCCTCTTGGACACAACACTACTCTCATGAAGCTGAATGGACTTCTCCACATCTGACTGCAGAGTCTCCTGAAACTTCCTCTTTAATGGAGGAACAACTGTAGGAATTGTCACACCACAAGACTTGAGTTTTTGACTTTCCTGCAACTTCCTTGCCTCTTTCTGTTCCTTGCTGATCCTGTATGCTTCATGCATGTTTCTGCAGAGAGCTGTATCCACTTTGGCATGTTTTGGATCAGCATGAAAGTGCATCTGGACTGATGTCATTTTCCTGCTTAACAGTTCATGCTTAACAGCACTGAATGTCTATTTTCATGCTGCCTGAAGAATCATATAAAATGTCCCCCATAATGCTGAATGTCCCTTCAACCATGGGACCATGGAAGCATGACAAAAGAGCTTTCACCATCTTTGATAACAAAGGATATCTTCCACACTTCCCAACTTTTGCCCACTAGAGATCCACCTTTTCATCTTGGCATGCTAGTGGCCATGGAAGATGACCATCTATGGTGTAAGCTCTCACTTGAAGCCATCCTCATCATCATGACCATCACAACCACCAAATCCTCCCGAGCACATCATCATCATCATCATGATGTCAGGTCTCCCCAGGCAAGTGCAAGAGAGTAAGACAAGGTTTTCTTCCTTATTTCGTGTGCCTGTTGCTACCTCCTCAACAGTGGACAGACCAGTGTCCCGTGGGTGATGTCAGGTCAGAGCTTGCTAGCTCCACTACTGGTAACATTGTAACCCAGTACAACCTGCCGCATGGTTGGGTAGTCGGCGACTAAACTGGCTCCCCACCAGCTTTTAGCTGATGAGGAGGGTGGCACGACACCCAGCAGGATTAAAAACAAGACCTATTAAAGGGCAGATGAGCTCCATGTGAACCAACAGCCATTGTGCAAATCTTACAGGATGGGTAGGAGTGGTGACCCCCATCGTCTCTCGCTACAGAAATGCAAAATGGCACAAACCCGAGCACAGAAACGCGACCAAAAACAATCCCTGCTTGGTTTTGTTTCTTTTATCTGTGTCCCCTTCTGCTTGGTTAAAGACAATGGCGGCTCTGTTCGTCTTCCCAACGTGTTCTTTCACGCTGTTTGCCATTAGTGACGTTCACACAGCCTCCACATCACGTGCGACTGTCGCGGGATGGTGACGAGTCGAGGCAAATTTCAGCTTCCTTCTCTGGAACTACCGGAAGTGTTTATTGATCTTAAAATATGGACAGTTCCGCGGCAAACCGCAACTGCATTCGCTTCGCGATATTTTTGAGGGGAAAAACTAAGCAAACTTTTTTAAAAATAATTTAATAATTTACGCGGAAAGAGATTTTTTTATGTGAAATACAATGTTTAAAGGGGGCGGCACAGTGGTGTAGTGGTTAGCGCTGTCGCCTCACAGCAAGAAGGTCCGGGTTCGAGCCCCGTGGCCGGCGAGGGCCTTTCTGTGTGGAGTTTGCATGTTCTCCCCGTGTCCGCGTGGGTTTCCTCCGGGTGCTCCGGTTTCCCCCACAGTCCAAAGACATGCAGGTTAGGTTAACTGGTGACTCTAAATTGAGCGTAGGTGTGAATGTGAGTGTGAATGGTTGTCTGTGTCTATGTGTCAGCCCTGTGATGACCTGGCGACTTGTCCAGGGTGTACCCCGCCTTTCGCCCGTAGTCAGCTGGGATAGGCTCCAGCTTGCCTGCGACCCTGTAGAACAGGATAAAGCAGCTAGAGATAATGAGATGAGATGAGATGACAATGTTTAAAACCGCGATTTTCCGCATTTCTGAGGAAATTTCACACCCCTGAAACACATACAAATCAAGTAATTCTGTCCATACACATACAGAGAATTAATTACTTTAAATACCAGCTGGATTCAATATTTGTTTCATGCAAAAATTTAGCATTGATATTAATTTCTACAAACTGCAGCACCTGCTAGAGGGCAGAAGAAGAAGACGTTTTATAATACAGAATATGCAGTACATACTTCATGTTATTCAGGACAATATGTAGCTTTAAAACTAGGACCTTGTATCTTGCAGTGAGTGTGTGGATTATAGCCTTTGTTCATGATGTGTTGTTCAGTCAACCTGCTGTACTTGTAACTTTATCCAACTTTCTCAGAGTCAAATATTCATGTATTTTTTAAACTTGCCTGTCCATCTCGGAACTCATTTAATATGAAACTGCTGGCTACACCAAAGATGGTCCCAGTGTTGGGCGAGAATATCACATCCGTGAAGATATGCGTTTCCTGCATGTTCTGAGACTTGCAGGCTCCGGTCAGAGTGTTCCACACATACACAAAACCATCCAATGCACATGACATCAGACTACGGTCATCTTCACTCCACTTCACAGACAGCACCTGAAGGATCAGAACAGGGAATCTGAGTCATGGATATTTAGAATGGTCTTATTATTTTTGCAAAAATTTTTCTTTCCACATTTAAAAAATATATATGTGCCACTTCTTTTTTTAATCCCTGTAGCATCATCTGATTTGAGATAAAGAGGAAACAATTTTTCAAAAATTTAGTACAGACATTTCTTTGAGGAATATGACTCAAAAATCCTGTCAGGTTATCTCACATTAATTGCAAACATAACATGAAAAAAATACTTGCACATATAACATTTGTCTTGCATAACAGGATTTATTCTATCCACATTCACTGGCTATGAGCAATCACTTCCTCTGATTGGCTACTCTACTACTAAGCTATCAGCTCATATACCGTGAGCAGAGAAAAATAAAATAGCGGAGTGTGTTGCTGAACCAATTGAGGGCGAAATAAAAACTCTACTTGAAAACAAAACACCAAAAAATACAAAAAAAAGCAACAGAATATGGAATAAAAGTATTTGATGGTAAGAACATATCTTTTTTAAATTTTCAATAATAATAATAATAATTATTATTATTATTGCATTTTTCATAAATTGCTACTGTCATTTCGTCGTTTTGTTGACATTCTAAGCGGAAATGATTTTGTCGGACGTTTTGTATAAAGTTTTTATTTATCGAATTTGCAAAAAATAAAAATAAAAATGCTCTGTTCTTCAAAATCCAGTGAATGTGGATAGAATAAAACAGTTATTCCACTCAATCTTGTCGTACATGGCTTATAGCCAACTCAACTCAACGCTACGCGCCTCATCGGCTATCAGCTCATGTACGACTTGATTTGGTGGAATAACTAACTGTTAATTAGTTACACACCCACATATGAACTCAAGGACACACCTTCTGCAAACAGGCCCTGTTGTAGTGAAATGTACTGACCTCGCTCATGTTGCCATGCAGTTCCAATATTTCGCCTGTTCTGATGTTGCAAATGTTGATCAGGTTGTTGCTGACAGTGGCGAAGACGTTGCCATCATGGCTAAACACACACTGTGGACACACGGAAATTGAACACTCCTTTATTTTATTTTTAAAAGTACTGAATTAATTGGTAACATACTTGTGGGCACGTATATGCAGAAAATATATAAACAACTGTAAAATTTACTGTAGAACGGAAGTCATTGTGGTTGAATAATGGACAGATACAGTAAAAGCAAAGACAACAGACAACCTGCGCTGTAGGAATCATCTATAACATTTACTCCGACCACCATTTTAGATTTTTCACATTACTGCTTGTCACATTGCCCAACTTGCAAAGAATCATAAAATCTCAATCCAGATGTCACTTGATGCTCTGTCTCAGTGTTGTGCACTTGGATAGAAAATGTTATGGCAGCAGATTACTGAGTACCCACCTCAGTGCAGTTGCATATGTTGAACTCCTTGACAATACGGAATTCATCACCCAATAGATTCATGAGGCAGACTTTATCAGAGAAGCCCAGCAGTATGGAACGGCCATTTGGGTGCAATGAGATGCAGTTCAGTATTTCAGGAAACTCCTTATACAGCTCCAGAGAACTGCAAGGAAAAAAAAACATGACACCACTATACGATTAGAAAACTATCACAGGAAATTAGAACTATGGACATTTTGGTACCCATGTCTGATGCTATGATGGTTTTGGAATAGACATATTGAGTACCAGTTATACAATGCCTGGTCAAAATATATGATAGCTTCTACAGTTCCCATTCACAACATCAAACTGAGATTGTGGTTTTCTAGCCAGACGATGAAGATAAGAAGAAATAAAAATATTTATTCTATCCACATTCACTGGAGCAGTCGTGTGCTCTGATAGCCTAGTAGTAGAGTAGCCAATCAGCTCATATACTGTGAGTAGAGAAAAACAAAATGGCAGAACGTGTTGCTGAACCAACCAAGAATGAAATAAAAACTCTAAAACAAAACCCTCAAAAAATACAAAAAAAGCAACAAAATATGGAATAAAAGTATTTGATGGTAGGAACTTATCTATTTTATTTTTCAAGAATTATTATTATAGCGGGCGGCGAATTACATTGATCTTGTGGCGGCACGGTGGTGTAGTGGTTAGCGCTGTCGCCTCACAGCAAGAAGGTCCTGGGTTCGAGCCCCGGGGCCGGCGAGGGCCTTTCTGTGCGGAGTTTGCATGTTCTCCCCGTGTCCGCGTGGGTTTCCTCCGGGTGCTCCGGTTTCCCCCACAGTCCAAAGACATGCAGGTTAGGTTAACTGGTGACTCTAAATTGACCGTAGGTGTGAGTGTGAATGGTTGTCTGTGTCTATGTGTCAGCCCTGTGATGACCTGGCGACTTGTCCAGGGTGTACCCCGCCTTTCGCCCATAGTCAGCTGGGATAGGCTCCAGCTTGCCTGCGACCCTGTAGAAGGATAAAGCGGCTAGAGATAATGAGATTATTATAGCATTTTTCACAAATTACTACTGTCATTTCACCGGTTTGTTTACATTCTAAGTGGAAATGATTTTGTCGGATGTTTTGTATAAAGTTTTTTTTAATCGAAATTGAAAAAAACAAAAATGATGCTTATCTGTTAGGACTGGGACTGTTTTGGCCTCTAGAGGCCACTGTTATTTCCTTTTCTGGCCATGTTTGTTTTGGGCCTCTAGAGGTCACCACTGTGTTCTGTGTTTTGTTTTTGTCTTATTGCCTGTTTCCTGCCCCGCCCTGTCCTTAATTAGTTTGTGTATTTATACCCCTGAGTTCAGTCCTCTTGTCACAGAGTCTTTGTGCTGTTATGTTTAGCTCCAGTAACCTCTGTTCCGATTTCCTCGCCCGTGTCTTTGTACTTTGCTTTCTTTTGGACTTTGTGTTTACCATTTTTGATCCTCTGAGCGTTTGTATTTTTGCCTCTTCTTTTCTGGTTTTTTGGCTCTTTGTTTCTTTGAACTTTTGTTTTTTTCCTGGTTATCTTCTGAGCGTTTGGATTATACTTTTGTTTTTGCCTTGGATTGTAAATAGTGTAAATGTTGTAAATAAACCTTTTGATACTTTTTCTACTTACGCCTCTGCATTTGAGTCATCCCCCTGGTGGCCCAGTGGGGGTCTGCTGGATTATCACACCAGTGAACCAGGTTCAAATCCCAGCAAAACCCTAACATTATCAAAATCCAGTGAATGTGGATAGAATGAAACAGTTATTCCACTCAATGTCATCATACATGATTTATAGCTAACTCGATTTTGTGGAATAACTGTTAATTATTTTCTACAAGAAGCTGAGACTTTATCCCTAACTAAGAAATGTATTTTCCTTTTATGTCTAGTGCTTGTAATCATTGTTGTTCACATTGAGTTTGAGAAAAATGCTATGCCAATAAAACATTAACAGCTCCTACTTGGTCATGTAGTTCCAGATGCACACTGAGTTGTCTGATGAGCAGGTGGCGAAGAGGGGTTTGGATGAGCAGGTGGACAGATCTGTGATACTCTCCAAGTAAACAAACTGAGACAGGAACTCAAAGTTGGCCTGCTTACTCTGGAAAAATAATCACTGGAGTCAGTACAATGAATTTCATTACAGCAGAATGGACACTTCTTTTTGAGATGTCCTTTTTACACTAGTATAACATGGTGTAAATGGCTTAATTTATTGCTGTATACTCCGCATACCCTTTGCTGCTTTGTTACCTGGCTACTCTTGATTGAGGCAAGGCTGATGTGGTAGATTTGGCCTTGGCGTGTGCTTATGACCAGCCTCTCCTCTGATGGACTCAGGCACATTGATGTAATCTCCTGCTGCTCCAACCGACTTGGCTGATTGTTGTAAGGGTCCTGAAGAATCTGCACATCAAAAGCACACAGTTCTTAGCGATTATTTACATTCATGCTCAGCTATCTTCTTCAACAATGTTAAAGCTTCTTATGCCAAATGTTAAATAAGAATGCACTCACGCTTATTTCTTTGGTATTAATGTAGTCATGCTCCTCATTTTTCTCATAAAGATAAACTAACCCTGCCCCAGCTGCACAGGCAAAGCCTTTAGAGTATGGCATGATGGCAGTGATACGCAGCTGTGGATCTGTAGATGAAGCAGTCGCATCTGAGTCGCCCTCCATCATTCTCCTGTTGAGAGAGAGAAGGTGGAACATGGAGAATCAGCAAAAATCCAATAAAAATTGTACTGTAGGATGATACAAGCATTATAATGTCAAAATAAAACAAGAGATTGTTGGAGAGGTTCTCTGCATCTCTCTATTGCTACCTCGTAGAAGGCCTCCTCAGCTGTTTCCAGTGTCCAGCCTTCAACATCAGCAGTTTTCCTGATTCTGTCCCTGAGACAATGCAATCCTCAGACATCCACGCATGGGACACGATGTTTTCTAGGTCCATGCGAAATGAGCTGGTCTCATTCAGGGAATTGTTCTCCAATTTGTAAATCTTGAAGACATTTTTTCCACTCACACACACCTGTGTGTTGTCCTTTGGATTAAAGCTGACCTGGGATTGAGAAAAGACGACACTCAAAATACACACTTTCATTTAAAACACACAACTCTGAAACTATTATTGTGTCCAAGGCCACAAAAGAGGAGACATCAGAAGCACCCTATTTGGCTTGACGCACTATCAGTGTGCACAGGAACACATTCCTTAATGTCGTAAATTACAAAACTAGCTACAATGAAATATGAACAATGGTCTTGTTAAAGGAAGCACAAGAGGATATTTAACAGTTATTCCACAAACTCGAGTCATACATGAACTGATAGCTGATGAGGCATGTAGCGTCAAGTTGGCTATAAGCCATGTACGACAAGATTGAGTGGAATAACTGTTTTATTCTATCCACATTCACTGGATTTTAAGAAACAGAGCATTTTTTTCTTGCAAATTTGAGAAATAAAAACTTTATAAAAAACATCTGACAAAATAATTTCCACTTAGAATGTCAGCAAACCAGCGAAATGACAGTAGCAATTTGTGAAAAATGCGATAGTAATAATTCTTGAAAAATAAAAAGATATGTTCTAACCATCAAATACTTTTATTCCATACTTTGTTGCTTTTTTTTGTATTTTTGGGGTTTTGTTCTCGAGTAGAGTTTTTATTTCATCCTCAGTTGGTTCAGCAACATGGTCTGCCATTTTGTTTTTCTCTAGTCACAGTATATAAGCTGATAGCCTTGTAGTAGAGTAGCCAATCAGAGCACGAGATTGCTCATATCCAGTGAATGTGGATAGAATAATACAGGTTAGAGCATTTATCACAATTACTCTTAACATATAATCAAATAATATATGTGGCTTCAGACTCCGCCTTATATGTTGCCATTTGATATCTGTGTCAGAACAAATGTTCTCAAAAGTATTAAAAGCACACTAGTGGACCAGCATTCCAAACAGGTTCCTGGAATAGGCTCTGGATTCACCACGACTCTGTTCAGGATAAATCAGTTACTGATTATGAATGAATGAGGGTGGACCAGATAGTGTATTAGGTTCATGACCATGAGTCAAACCTTTTCCTTTTCTGTTCACAACAGCAACTGATGACTCAATGAATAAACTTGCATTTTTAGATTCCGATAGTTCTATGCATGTTTTAGGTGGAGAAATATCTTCAGTATTCAGCTTCAAGGCAGAGTATTTACCTGACTGACAAAGCCCATCCTTGTGATCTTCGCCGTGGCAATGACCTCATTCATCTTCCACTCCCAGTAGAAGAGGGTCCATTCAGGTCCTCCAGACTGGCCCAGCAGGTACTTGGAATCAGAAGAAAAAGCCATGCAGACAAACTCACGGACACTGATGCTACCGCCTGTCAGTACCTTGCTCTCGAAGCACTGTTTTTCCTGTAAGTCATGGACGGTGATGATACCTTGTTTTTTGCACTCCGACACAGCCATGTAGCGCCGGTCAGGGCTAATAGCCAGTGACTGTATGTACTGTTGGTATGGCAATGTACCTGTAGGATAACATTTGGATGTGAGAACTATACCTTGGGTGTGTGTACCATGCAATATCTAAAGGACCTGACTTGTTTACTTGTGGCTCCTATACAAAAATAAAAAAAACACACTTCAGACAGCAAACATCTGGTGAACGAAGTGAAAAACTGCAGCGATATAATTTTTGACCAGTATTGTGAAAGCAAGAAGCCTGAATGTCTTGTACTGAAAAGATCCAAAGGCTGCAAAAACACTACAAATAAGACTAGAAGCAGGTATAAAGAGAATATATCTGCACCCTAATTATAGTAAAATGTAACTTTTTAAATTTATATTCATGCTTTGAATCCAACTGCATAGTACCAGTCAAATGTTTGGACACACCTACTCATATATAGATTTTTTTGTATTTTAACTATTTTCTACATTGTAGAACAATACTGAAGACATCAAAACAATGAAATAACATATAGAACATGTATGGAATTATATGGTAAGCAAAAAAGTGTTTTAAAAATGTTTCATATTTTAGATTATTCAAAGTAGCCACTATTTACCTTGATGATGTTTTGCACACTACTGGCATTATCTTAACCAGCTTCATGAGGTAGTCACCTGGAATGCTTTTCAGTTAATGGGTGTGCCTTGTCAAAAGTTAATTAGTGCAAATTAGTGCCTTATTAATGGGTGTGGTCCACAGGCTGGAGGCACAGAGGGTGGCGGTGGACTTCCTGTCCCGTCCGGGGGGGCGGAATCTGCTGCTGGCTGGAAGGCTCCCTGGCCTGCATCGTGCGGTGGGGGTATGTGGCAGCGGGAACATGGTCAAGTGTTGGTTTGTGAATTGAGGGCAGGGCCAGGGAAGGTGAGTGGCAAAATGATCACACCTGTTGTCAATTATTGTTGTGTATATGTCTGTTTCAGTAATGACGGAGTGGAGAAAAGGAGAGAGAGAGAGAGAGAGAGAGAAGAGGCAAGGTCTCTCCCATCCAGAGCACGTGTGTGTGTGTGTGTGTGTGTATGTGTGTGTGTGTGTATGTGTGCGCGCGCGCGCACGAGAGCTAACAAGTTTAGGGAAGATGAAACGCAAGAAAATAAAGTCTGAGTTGACATCATCCTCTGCCTGTCTGTGCTTCAGTATTCCACCCACCCAGGGACAAACTACAGTGGTGCTGAAAGCCGGGATACTGAAGGGAACCACCCATGGAGTCTTCCCTGCTCAAGGACCTCATCCATGCCCTCGCTGTCACCCAACAGAGCCAGCACCAAGTGATGATCGCCCTCTGAAAGGAGCAAGAACAAAACTTTGAAGCCTTGCTCCTGGCCCAGTAGGAAGATCGCCAGGCATTCTAGCACCTGCTCGTATTGGCAGGGTCCTCAACCACCACTGCTGCAAACCCACCCCATGTCACACTCGTGAAGATGGGGCCGCACAACGACCTGGAAGCCTTCATTGCGCTCTTTGAGCAAGTAGCCGAAGCATGGGGGTTGCCGGTCAAGCAATGCGCAGCTTGTCTACAACCACTGCTGTCTGGAGAAGCCCAGCTAGCTGCGCAACAGCTCCCTGCCGACAGTCGGCTCTATTGCGCCAACTTGAAATGAGCCATCCTGCAGCGTGTCGGCCACTCCCTAAAACAACACCGTCAGCGCTTCCACATGCTGACACTGGAGGAAGTCAGCCGGCCATTCACTTTCGGCAAACAGCTCTGGGACATCTGCCAGTGGTGGCTGAGGGCGGAAGACCACGACACTGAGGGGATCATCGACGTGGTGGCGGTGGAGCAGTTCATTGCATGTCTGCTGGAAGGGACAATGGAGTGGGTCCAGTGCCACCGCCCAGTGTCGCTGGATCGAGTGATTGAGTTGGCAGAGGACCATTTGGCAGCAGTTCCAGTGGCAGACAGACATCCTGCCTCTTCTCTTGGTCTCTCTTGCCTTCTCCATTTCCCCCTCTCACCTCTTTCCATCCCCTCCCCATCCCCCCCCCCCCCCCCCCCCCCCCGCAGCTGGCTCGCTGCACCCGTGGTGTCCCCCTTCTCTCTTTCCCTTCTGTGTGTCTGTCTCCCCCCCCCCAGGTGAGTAATCCCCAAATCACCAGTGTAGAGGTGAAGCCTGGGCCAGTATGCTGGCGCTGCAGGAAATTTGGGCATCTCCAGGACCAGTGCTCTGCGGTGGAGGTGGGAGCTGTGGTCCGGATCCCCGACGCACCAGAGACCACCCTCGATCGGGCCGGAGCATATCGCATACCAGTGAGTATTTGAGGGGATACATATCACGCATTGGTGGATTCTGGCTGTAATCAGACCTCAAGCCACCAAAGCCTGGTTCAAGGTGAGGCACTGAGGAGAGTACAAGCGGTGAAAGTTGTGTGTACACAGGGATTTTCATGAATATCCACTAGTGTCCATCCACATTCTATTTTGGGGCAAAAAGCAGAGTGTAGAGGTGGCGGTTAGCCCACGCCTCACCCACCCAGTAATTCTGGGGACAGACTAGCCGGGGTTTAAAGGTTTAATGGAGCGTGTAGTAGTGGGTGGGTCCTGCAGTAGAGGTCTGCGCGGGTCGGATTTTTCAGTCCCGCTCCTGCCCGCGCCCGCATTGTGCAGTCCCACTCGCGCTCGCAAAGAATTATGATTTTCAGTCCCGCTCCCGCCCACGCCCACAAAAAAATTATGATTTTCAGTCCCGCTCCCGCCCGCGCCTGCCATATTTTGTCCCGCTCCCGCCCGCAAATCCCGCATGATGCAGACGTTCGCGTTATTTCTCAGGAAAGTTCTTGTCTTGACACAGCGTGATGGTGTCCCACCCCCTACTTTGAGTGGATTTGAGCATAAATATCTACAGCTCACATTTGTTATTGTTTACCTTGTTTCTGAATTCAGCATGTAGTATCTCTAATAATAATAATTAGTGCTGTCAAACGATTAAAATATTTAATCGCAAATCACACATTTTTATCACATGAGAAACCATTGTAATTCTCTGATCAGCATAAAAAAGTGAATGGGCTTGCTTTGTACCAATGTTTTTTTTTTTTTTTTTAATTGCAAAGCAGAGCTAGTAAAAGAAGTGAATTGATTTACTGCTTGCGTTAGTCTACAACTTCAATCAGAGACATGTTACACAGTGACGGTAGGCTTGACTCAATGCTATCCCAGAAATCCTTCCTGTAATATGCAAATTTGTCCGCCTCTGATTGGACAGCCAAATTTGCATATTACAGGAAGGATTTCTGGGATAGCATTGAGTCAAGCCTACCGTCACTGTGTAACCTGTCTCTCTGATTAAAGTTGTAGACTAACGCAACAAGTAAATCAATTCACTCATGGTTCTCTTGCTAGTTGGGTGTGAACTGCGAGTCATTAAAGTGATCAAAGAATTTCCCCTTAGGGTGATCAATGGCAAGTTTAAGATGCCATTTCTCACTCAATCTAGCAATCTGACTTTCTCTGCAAATTTAGGCATCTTAAAATGTTTTTATTAATGCCAAATAAAATATCCAGCACAAATTATATATGATAGACATACATTAATAATTTATAAATTTTATTTCAAGCACGTTTTTAGTTAGCGGGACTGCAGCTTATCACCGCTCCCACCCGCGCCGCATATGTGCACTCCCG